>NC_090939.1:26187439-26370910 GCF_040938575.1 Ambystoma mexicanum | reverse complement strand
CTATGCCCCATGTCCCTCACTCCCAATCAAACATTATGCCCCATGTCCCTCACCCCCAATCAAACACTATGCCCCATGTCCCTCACCCCCAACCAAACACTATGCCCCATGTCCCCCTCACATCCAACCAAACACTATGCCCCATGTCCCCCTCACACCCAACCAAACTCTATGGCCCCCTCACCCCCAACCAATCACTATGCCCCATGTCCCCCTCACCTCCAACAAAACATTATGCCCCATGGCCCCCTCACCCCCAACCAAACACTATGCCCCAGGGCACCCTTACCCCCAACCAAACACTATGCGCCATGGCCCCCTCACCCCCAACCAAACATTATGCCCCATGTCGCTCACCCCCAACCAAACACTATGCCCCAGGGCCCACTTACCCCCAACCAAACACTATGCCCCATGGCCCCCTCACCACCAACCAAACACTATGCCCCAGCGCCCCCTTACCCCCAACCAAAACACTATGCCCCAGGGCCCCCTTGCCCCCAACCAAACACTATGCCCCATGGCCCCCTCACCCCCAACCAATATGCCCCATGTCCCTCACCCCCAAGCAAACACTATGCCCCAGGGCACCCTTACCCCCAACCAAACACTATGCCCCATGGCCCCCTCACCCCCAACCAAACAATATGCCCCATGGCACCATCACCCCCAACCAAACACTATGCCCCAGGGCCCCCTCACCCCCAACCAAACACTATGCCCCAGGGCCCCCTCACACCCAACCAAACACAATGCCCTATGGCCCCCTTACCCCCAACCAAACACTATGCCCCATGGCCCCCTCACCCCCAACCAAACATTATGCCCCATGTCCCCCTCACCCCCAATCAAACACTATGCCCCATGGCCCCCTCACCCGCTACCAAACACTATGCCCCATGGCACCCTCACCCCTAAGCAAACACTATGCCCCAGGGCCCCCTTACCCCCAACCAAACACTATGCCCCAGGGCCCCCTCACACCCAACCAAACACTATGCCCTATGGCCCCCTCACCCCCAACCAATCACTATGCCCCATGGCCCCCTCACCCCCAACCAAACATTATGCCCCATGGCCCCCTCACCCCCAACCAAACACTATGCCCCAGGGCCCCATCACCCCCAACCAAACACTATGCCCCATGGCCCCCTCACCCCCAACCAAACACTATGCCCCATGGCCCCCTCACCCCCTACCAAACACTATGCCCCATGGCCCCCTCACACCCAACCAAACACTATGCCCCAGGGCCCCCTCACACCCAACCAAACACTATGCCCCATGGCACCCTCACCCCCAACCAATCACTATGCCCCATGTCCCCTCACCCCCAACCAAACATTATGCCCCATGTCCCTCACCCCCAATCAAACAAAATGCCCCAGGTCCCCCTTACCCCCCAACCAAACAATATTCCCCATGGCACCCTCACCCCCAACCAAACACTATGCCCCATGGCACCCTCACCCCCAACCAAACACTATGCCCCAGGGCCCCCCTTACCCCCAACCAAACACTATGCACCAGGGCCCCCTCACACTCAACCAAACACTAGGCCCATGGCTCCCTCACCCCCAACCAAACATTATGCCCCATGTCCCCCTCACCCCCAATCAAACACTATGCCCCATGGCCCCCTCACCCCCAACCAAACACTATGCCCCATGGCCCCCTCACCCGCTACCAAACACTATGCCCATTGGCCCCCTCACCCCCAACCAAACACTATGCCCCATGGCACCCTCACCCCTAAGCAAACACTATGCCCCAGGGCCCCCTTACCCCCAACCAAACACTATGCCCCAGGGCCCCCTCACGCCCAACCAAACACTATGCCCTATGGCCCCCTCACCCCCAACCAATCACTATGCCCCATATCCCCCTCACCCCAACCAAACATTATGCCCCATGCCCCCCTCACCCCCAACCAAACACTATGCCCCAGGACCCCATCACCCCAACCAAACACTATGCCCCATGGCCCCCTCACCCCCAACCAAACACTATGCCCCATGGCCCCCTCACCCCCTACCAAACACTATGCCCCAGGGCCCCCTTACCCCCAACCAAACAATATGCCCCATGGTCCCCTCACCCCCAACCAAACACTATGCCCCAGGGCCCCCTCACACCTAACCAAACACTATGCCCCATGGCACCCTCACCCCCAACCAAACACTATGCCCCAGGGCCCCCTCACATCCAACCAAACACTATGCCCCATGGCACCCTCACCCCCAACCAAACATTATGCCCCATGTCCCTCACCCCCAATCAAACACTATGCCCCAGGGCCCCCTTACCCCCAACAAAACAATATGCCCCATGGCCCCCTCACCCCCAACCAAACACTATGCCCCATGGCACCCTCACCCCCAACCAAACACTATGCCCCAGGGCCCCCTCTACCCAACCAAACACTATGAACCATGGCACCCTCACCCCCAACCAAACACTATGACCCAGGGCCCCCTCACACCCAACCAAACACTATGCCCCATGTCCCTCACCCCCAATCAAACACTATGCCCCAGGGCCCCCTTACCCCCAACCAAACAATATGCCCCATGGCCCCCTCACCCCCAACCAAACACTATGCCCCATGGCACCCTCACCCCCAACCAAACACTATGCCCCATGTCCCCTTCTCCCCCCAACCAAACACTATGCCCCAGGGCCCCCTCACCACCAACCAAACACTATGCCCCATGTCCCTCACTCCCAATCAAACATTATGCCCCATGTCCCTCACCCCCAATCAAACACTATGCCCCATGTCCCTCACCCCCAACCAAACACTATGCCCCATGTCCCCCTCACATCCAACCAAACACTATGCCCCATGTCCCCCTCACACCCAACCAAACACTATGGCCCCCTCACCCCCAACCAATCACTATGCCCCATGTCCCCCTCACCCCCAACAAAACATTATGCCCCATGGCCCCCTCACCCCTAACCAAACACTATGCCCCAGGGCACCCTTACCCCCAACCAAACACTATGCGCCATGGCCCCCTCACCCCCAACCAAACATGATGCCCCATGTCCCTCACCCCCAACCAAACACTATGCCCCAGGGCCCACTTACCCCCAACCAAACACTATGCCCCATGGCCCCCTCACCACCAACCAAACACTATGCCCCAGGGCCCCCTTACCCCCAACCAAACACTATGCCACAGGGCCCCCTTGCCCCCAACCAAACACTATGCCCCATGGCCCCCTCACCCCCAACCAATATGCCCCATGTCCCTCACCCCCAAGCAAACACTATGCCCCAGGGCACCCTTACCCCCAACCAAACACTATGCCCCCATGGCCCCCTCACCCCAACCAAACAATATGCCCCATGTCACCATCACCCCCAACCAAACACTATGCCCCAGGGCCCCCTCACCCCCAACCAAACACTATGCCCCAGGGCCCCCTCACACCCAACCAAACACAATGCCCTATGGCCCCCTTACCCCCAACCAAACACTATGCCCCATGGCCCCCTCACCCCCAACCAAACATTATGCCCCATGGCCCCCTCACCCCCAATCAAACACTATGCCCCAGGGCCCCCCTACCCCCAACCAAACACTATGTCCCATGGCCCCCTCACCCCCAAGCAAACACTATGCCCCATGGCCCCCTCACACCCACCCAAACACAATGCCCCATGGCCCCCTCAACCCCACCCAAACATTAAGCCCCATGGCCCCCTCACCCACAACCAAACACTATGCCCCATGTCCCTCACCCCACCCAAACATTATGCCCCATGGCCCCCTCACCCCCAACCAAACACTATGCCCCATGTCCCTCACCCCCAACCAAACACTATGCCCCATGGCACCCTCACCCCCAACCAAACACTATGCCCCATGTCCCTCACCCCCAACCAAACACTATGCCCCAGGGACCCCTTACCCCCAACCAAACACTATGCCCCATGGCCCCCTCACCCCCAACCAAACACTATGCCCCATGGCACCCTCACCCCCAACCAAACACTATGCCCCAGGACCCCCTTACCCCCAACCAAACACTATGCCCCAGGGCCCCCTCACACCCAACCAAACACTAGGCCCATGGCCCCCTCACCCCCAACCAAACATTATGCCCCAGGGACGCCTTACCCCCAACCAAACACTATGCCCCATGGCCCCCTCACCCCCAACCAAACACTATGCCCCATGGCACCCTCACCCCCAACCAAACACTATGCCCCAGGGCCCCCTTACCCCCAACCAAACACTATGCACCAGGGCCCCCTCACACTCAACCAAACACAAGGCCCATGGCCCCCTCACCCCCAACCAAACATTATGCCCCATGTCCCCCTCACCCCCAATCAAACACTATGCCCCATGGCCCCCTCACCCCCAACCAAACACTATGCCCCATGGCCCCCTCACCCGCTACCAAACACTATGCCCATTGGCCCCCTCACCCCCAACCAAACACTATGCCCCATGGCACCCTCACCCCTAAGCAAACACTATGCCCCAGGGCCCCCTTACCCCCAACCAAACACTATGCCCCAGGGCCCCCTCACACCCAACCAAACACTATGCCCTATGGCCCCCTCACCCCCAACCAATCACTATGCCCCATATCCCCCTCACCCCCAACCAAACATTATGCCCCATGCCCCCCTCACCCCCAACCAAACACTATGCCCCAGGACCCCATCACCCCCAACCAAACACTATGCCCCATGGCCCCCTCACCCCCAACCAAACACTATGCCCCATGGCCCCCTCACCCCCTACCAAACACTATGCCCCAGGGCCCCCTTACCCCCAACCAAACAATATGCCCCATGGTCCCCTCACCCCCAACCAAACACTATGCCCCAGGGCCCCCTCACACCTAACCAAACACTATGCCCCATGGCACCCTCACCCCCAACCAAACACTATGCCCCAGGGCCCCCTCACATCCAACCAAACACTATGCCCCATGGCACCCTCACCCCCAACCAAACATTATGCCCCATGTCCCTCACCCCCAATCAAACACTATGCCCCAGGGCCCCCTTACCCCCAACAAAACAATATGCCCCATGGCCCCCTCACCCCCAACCAAACACTATGCCCCATGGCACCCTCACCCCCAACCAAACACTATGCCCCAGGGCCCCCTCTACCCAACCAAACACTATGAACCATGGCACCCTCACCCCCAACCAAACACTATGACCCAGGGCCCCCTCACACCCAACCAAACACTATGCCCCAGGGACCCCTTACCCCCAACCAAACACTATGCCCCAGGGACCCCTTACCCCCAACCAAACAATATGCCCCATGGCCCCCTCACCCCCAACCAAACACTGTGCCCCATGGCACCCTCACCCCCAACCAAACACTATGCCCCATGTCCCCTTCTCCCCCAACCAAACACTATGCCCCAGGGCCCCCTCACCACCAACCAAACACTATGCCCCATGTCCCTCACTCCCAATCAAACATTATGCCCCATGTCCCTCACCCCCAATCAAACACTATGCCCCATGTCCCTCACCCCCAACCAAACACTATGCCCCATGTCCCCCTCACATCCAACCAAACACTATGCCCCATGTCCCCCTCACACCCAACCAAACACTATGGCCCCCTCACCCCCAACCAATCACTATGCCCCATGTCCCCCTCACCCCCAACAAAACATTATGCCCCATGGCCCCCTCACCCCTAACCAAACACTATGCCCCAGGGCACCCTTACCCCCAACCAAACACTAAGCGCCATGGCCCCCTCACCCCCAACCAAACATTATGCCCCATGTCCCTCACCCCCAACCAAACACTATGCCCCAGGGCCCCCTTACCCCCAACCAAACACTATGCCCCAGGGCCCCCTTGCCCCCAACCAAACACTATGCCCCATGGCCCCCTCACCCCCAACCAATATGCCCCATGTCCCTCACCCTCAAGCAAACACTATGCCCCCAGGGCACCCTTACCCCCAACCAAACCTTATGCCCCATGGCCCCCTCACCCCCAACCAAACAATATGCCCCATGTCACCATCACCCCCAACCAAACACTATGCCCCAGGGCCCCCTCACCCCCAACCAAACACTATGCCCCAGGGCCCCCTCACACCCAACCAAACACAATGCCCTATGGCCCCCTTACCCCCAACCAAACACTATGCCCCATGGCCCCCTCACCCCCAACCAAACATTATGCCCCATGGCCCCCTCACCCCCAATCAAACACTATGCCCCAGGGCCCCCTTACCCCCAACCAAACACTATGTCCCATGGCCCCCTCACCCCCAACCAAACACTATGCCCCATGGCCCCCTCACACCCACCCAAACACAATGCCCCATGGCCCCCTCAACCCCACCCAAACATTATGCCCCATGGCCCCCTCACCCACAACCAAACACTATGCCCCATGTCCCTCACCCCCAACCAAACACTATGCCCCATGGCACCCTCACCCCCAACCAAACACTATGCCCATTTCCTTCACCACCAACCAAACACTATGCCCCAGGGACCCCTCACCCCCAACCAAACACTATGCCCCATGGCCCCCTCACCCCCAACCAAACACTATGCCCCATGGCACCCTCACCCCCAACCAAACACTATGCCCCTGGACCCCCTTACCCCCAACCAAACACTATGCCCCAGGGCCCCCTCACACCCAACCAAACACTAGGCCCATGGCCCCCTCACCCCCAACCAAACATTATGCCCCAGGGACCCCTTACCCCCAACCAAACACTATGCCCCATGGCCCCCTCACCCCCAACCAAACACTATGCCCCATGGCACCCTCACCCCCAACCAAACACTATGCCCCAGGGCCCCCTTACCCCCAACCAAACACTATGCACCAGGGCCCCCTCACACTCAACCAAACACTAGGCCCATGGCCCACTCACCCCCAACCAAACATTATGCCCCATGTCCCCCTCACCCCCAATCAAACACTATGCCCCATGGCCCCCTCACCCGCTACCAAACACTATGCCCATTGGCACCCTCACCCCCAACCAAACACTATGCCCCATGGCACCCTCACCCCTAAGCAAACACTATGCCCCAGGGACCCCTTACCCCCAACCAAACACTATGCCCCAGGGCCCCCTCACACCCAACCAAACACTATGCCCTATGGCCCCCTCACCCCCAACCAATCACTATGCCCCATATCCCCCTCACCCCCAACCAAACATTATGCCCCATGGCCCCCTCACCCCCAACCAAACACTATGCCCCAGGGCCCCATCACCCCCAACCAAACACTATGCCCCATGGCCCCCTCACCCCCAACCAAACACTATGCCCCATGGCCCCCTCACCCCCTACCAAACACTATGCCCCATGGCCCCCTCACACCCAACCAAACACTATGCCCCAGGGCCCCCTCACACCCAACCAAACACTATGCCCCATGGCACCCTCACCCCCAACCAATCACTATGCCCCATGTCCCCCTCACCCCCAACCAAACATTATGCCCCATGTCCCCCACCCCCAATCAAACAAAATGCCCCAGGTCCCCCTTACCCCCAACCAAACAATATTCCCCATGGCACCCTCACCCCCAACCAAACACTATGCCCCAGGGCCCCCTCACACCCAACCAAACACCATGCCCCATTGCACCCTCACCCCCAACCAAACACTATGCCCCATGGCCCCCTCACCCCAAACAAACACTATGCCCCAGGGCCCACTTACCCCCAACCAAACACTATGCCCTGGGGCCCCCTCACACCCAACCAAACACTATGCCATATGGCCCCCTCACCCCCAACCAATCACTATGCCCCATGTCCCCCTCACCCCCAAGCAAACATTATGCCCCATGGCCCCCTCACCCCCAACCAAACACTATGCCCCAGGGCCCCCTCACACCCAACCAAACACTATGCCCCATGGCACCCTCACCCCCATCCAAACACTATGCCCCAGGGCCCCCTCACACCCAACCAAACACTATGCCCCATGGCACCCACACCCCCAACCAAACTATATGCCCTATGGCTCCCTCACCCTCAACCAATCACTACGCCCCATGTCCCTCACCCCCAACCAAACACAATGGCCCATGTCCCTCACCCCCAACCAAACACTATGCCCCATGTCCCCCTCACACTCAAACAAACACTTTGCCCTATGGACCCCTCACCCCCAACCAATCACTATGCCCCATGTCCCCCTCACCCACAACCAAACACTATGCCCCATGTCCCTCACCCCCAACCAAACATTATGCCCCATGGCACCCTCACCCCCAACCAAACACTATGCCCCAGGGCCCCCTTACCCCCAACCAAACACGATGCCCCATGGCACCCTCGCCCCCAACCAAACACTATGCCCCATGGCACCCTCACCCCCAACCAAACACTATGCCCCAGGTCACCCTCACACCCAACCAAACACTATGCCCTAAGGCCCCCTCACCCCCAACCAAACACTCTGCCCCATGGCACCCTCACCCCCAACCAAACACTATGCCCCATGGCACCCTCACCCCCAACCAAACACTATGCCCCAGGGCCCCCTCACCCCCAACCAAACACTATGCCCCAGGGTCCCCTCACACCCAACCAAACACTATGCCCCATGGCACCCTCACCCTCAACCAAACACTATGCCCCAGGGCCCCCTCACATCCAACCAAACACTATGCCCCATGGCACCCTCACCCCCAACCAAACACTATGCCCCAGGGCCCCCTCACACCCAACCAAACACTATGCCCCATGGCACCCTCACCCCCAACCAAACACTATGCTCTATGGCCCCCTCACCCCCAACCAATCACTATGCCTCATGTCCCCCTCACCCCCAACCAAACATTATGCCCCATGTCCCTCACCCCCAATCAAACACTATGCCCCAGGGCCCCCTTACCCCCAACCACACAATATGCCAACACTATGCCCCAGGGCCCGCTCACATCCAACCAATCACTATGCCCCATGTCCCCCTCACCCCCAACCAAACATTATGCCCCATGGCCCCCTCACCCCCAACCAAACACTATGACCCAGGGCCCCCTCACACCCAACCAAACACTATGCCCCATGGCAACCTCACCCCCAACCAAACACTATGCCCTATGGCCCCCTCACCCCCTACCAAACACTATGCCCCAGGGCCCCCTTACCCCCAACCAAACAATATGCCCCATGGTCCCCTCACCCCCAACCAAACACTATGCCCCAGGGCCCCCTCACACCCAACCAAACACTATGCCCCATGGCACCCTCACCCCCAACCAAACACTATGCCCCAGTGCCCCCTCACATCCAACCAAACACTATGCCCCATGGCACCCTCACCCCCAACCAAACATTATGCCCCATGTCCCTCACCCCCAATCAAACACTATGCCCCAGGGCCCCCTTACCCCCAACAAAACAATATGCCCCATGGCCCCCTCACCCCCAACCAAACACTATGCCCCATGGCACCCTCACCCCCAACCAAACACTATGCCCCAGGGCCCCCTCTACCCAACCAAACACTATGAACCATGGCACCCTCACCCCCAACCAAACACTATGACCCAGGGCCCCCTCACACCCAACCAAACACTATGCCCCATGTCCCTCACCCCCAATCAAACACTATGCCCCAGGGCCCCCTCACACCCAACCAAACACTATGCCCCATGTCCCTCACCCCCAATCAAACACTATGCCCCAGGGCCCCCTTACCCCCAACCAAACAATATGCCCCATGGCCCCCTCACCCCCAATCAAACACTATGCCCCAGGGCCCCCTTACCCCCAACCAAACAATATGCCCCATGGCCCCCTCACCCCCAACCAAACACTATGCCCCATGGCACCCTCACCCCCAACCAAACACTATGCCCCATGTCCCCTTCACCCCCAACCAAACACTATGCCCCAGGGCCCCCTCACCACCAACCAAACATTATGCCCCATGTCCCTCACCCCCAATCAAACACTATGCCCCATGTCCCTCACCCCCAACCAAACACTATGCCCCATGTCCCCCTCACATCCAACCAAACACTATGCCCCATGTCCCCCTCACACCCAACCAAACTCTATGGCCCCCTCACCCCCAACCAATCACTATGCCCCATGTCCCCCTCACCCCCAACAAAACATTATGCCCCATGGCCCCCTCACCCCCAACCAAACACTATGCCCCAGGGCACCCTTACCCCCAACCAAACACTATGCGCCATGGCCCCCTCACCCCCAACCAAACATTATGCCCCATGTCGCTCACCCCCAACCAAACACTATGCCCCAGGGCCCACTTACCCCCAACCAAACACTATGCCCCATGGCCCCCTCACCACCAACCAAACACTATGCCCCAGCGCCCCCTTACCCCCAACCAAACACTATGCCCCAGGGCCCCCTTGCCCCCAACCAAACACTATGCCCCATGGCCCCCTCACCCCCAACCAATATGCCCCATGTCCCTCACCCCCAAGCAAACACTATGCCCCAGGGCACCCTTACCCCCAACCAAACACTATGCCCCATGGCCCCCTCACCCCCAACCAAACAATATGCCCCATGGCACCATCACCCCCAACCAAACACTATGCCCCAGGGCCCCCTCACCCCCAACCAAACACAATGCCCTATGGCCCCCTTACCCCCAACCAAACACTATGCCCCATGGCCCACTCACCCCCAACCAAACATTATGCCCCATGTCCCCCTCACCCCCAATCAAACACTATGCCCCATGGCCCCCTCACCCGCTACCAAACACTATGCCCCATGGCACCCTCACCCCTAAGCAAACACTATGCCCCAGGGCCCCCTTACCCCCAACCAAACACTATGCCCCAGGGCCCCCTCACACCCAACCAAACACTATGCCCTATGGCCCCCTCACCCCCAACCAATCACTATGCCCCATGGCCCCCTCACCCCCAACCAAACATTATGCCCCATGGCCCCCTCACCCCCAACCAAACACTATGCCCCAGGGCCCCATCACCCCCAACCAAACACTATGCCCCAGTGCCCCCTCACATCCAACCAAACACTATGCCCCATGGCACCCTCACCCCCAACCAAACATTATGCCCCATGTCCCTCACCCCCAATCAAACACTATGCCCCAGGGCCCCCTTACCCCCAACAAAACAATATGCCCCATGGCCCCCTCACCCCCAACCAAACACTATGCCCCATGGCACCCTCACCCCCAACCAAACACTATGCCCCAGGGCCCCCTCTACCCAACCAAACACTATGAACCATGGCACCCTCACCCCCAACCAAACACTATGACCCAGGGCCCCCTCACACCCAACCAAACACTATGCCCCATGTCCCTCACCCCCAATCAAACACTATGCCCCAGGGCCCCCTTACCCCCAACCAAACAATATGCCCCATGGCCCCCTCACCCCCAACCAAACACTATGCCCCATGGCACCCTCACCCCCAACCAAACACTATGCCCCATGTCCCCTTCACCCCCAACCAAACACTATGCCCCAGGGCCCCCTCACCACCAACCAAACACTATGCCCCATGTCCCTCACTCCCAATCAAACATTATGCCCCATGTCCCTCACCCCCAATCAAACACTATGCCCCATGTCCCTCACCCCCAACCAAACACTATGCCCCATGTCCCCCTCACATCCAACCAAACACTATGCCCCATGTCCCCCTCACACCCAACCAAACTCTATGGCCCCCTCACCCCCAACCAATCACTATGCCCCATGTCCCCCTCACCCCCAACAAAACATTATGCCCCATGGCCCCCTCACCCCCAACCAAACACTATGCCCCAGGGCACCCTTACCCCCAACCAAACACTATGCGCCATGGCCCCCTCACCCCCAACCAAACATTATGCCCCATGTCGCTCACCCCCAACCAAACACTATGCCCCAGGGCCCACTTACCCCCAACCAAACACTATGCCCCATGGCCCCCTCACCACCAACCAAACACTATGCCCCAGCGCCCCCTTACCCCCAACCAAACACTATGCCCCAGGGCCCCCTTGCCCCCAACCAAACACTATGCCCCATGGCCCCCTCACCCCCAACCAATATGCCCCATGTCCCTCACCCCCAAGCAAACACTATGCCCCAGGGCACCCTTACCCCCAACCAAACACTATGCCCCATGGCCCCCTCACCCCCAACCAAACAATATGCCCCATGGCACCATCACCCCCAACCAAACACTATGCCCCAGGGCCCCCTCACCCCCAACCAAACACTATGCCCCAGGGCCCCCTCACACCCAACCAAACACAATGCCCTATGGCCCCCTTACCCCCAACCAAACACTATGCCCCATGGCCCCCTCACCCCCAACCAAACATTATGCCCCATGTCCCCCTCACCCCCAATCAAACACTATGCCCCATGGCCCCCTCACCCGCTACCAAACACTATGCCCCATGGCACCCTCACCCCTAAGCAAACACTATGCCCCAGGGCCCCCTTACCCCCAACCAAACACTATGCCCCAGGGCCCCCTCACACCCAACCAAACACTATGCCCTATGGCCCCCTCACCCCCAACCAATCACTATGAACCATGGCCCCCTCACCCCCAACCAAACATTATGCCCCATGGCCCCCTCACCCCCAACCAAACACTATGCCCCAGGGCCCCATCACCCCCAACCAAACACTATGCCCCATGGCCCCCTCACCCCCAACCAAACACTATGCCCCATGGCCCCCTCACCCCCTACCAAACACTATGCCCCATGGCCCCCTCACACCCAACCAAACACTATGCCCCAGGGCCCCCTCACACCCAACCAAACACTATGCCCCATGGCACCCTCACCCCCAACCAATCACTATGCCCCATGTCCCCCTCACCCCCAACCAAACATTATGCCCCATGTCCCTCACCCCCAATCAAACAAAATGCCCCAGGTCCCCCTTACCCCCAACCAAACAATATTCCCCATGGCACCCTCACCCCCAACCAAACACTATGCCCCATGGCACCCTCACCCCCAACCAAACACTATGCCCCAGGGCCCCCTTACCCCCAACCAAACACTATGCACCAGGGCCCCCTCACACTCAACCAAACACTAGGCCCATGGCTCCCTCACCCCCAACCAAACATTATGCCCCATGTCCCCCTCACCCCCAATCAAACACTATGCCCCATGGCCCCCTCACCCCCAACCAAACACTATGCCCCATGGCCCCCTCACCCGCTACCAAACACTATGCCCATTGGCCCCCTCACCCCCAACCAAACACTATGCCCCATGGCACCCTCACCCCCAACCAAACACTATGCCCCATGTCCCCCTCACCACCAACCAAACACTATGCCCCATGTCCCTCACTCCCAATCAAACATTATGCCCCATGTCCCTCACCCCCAATCAAACACTATGCCCCATGTCCCTCACCCCCAACCAAACACTATGCCCCATGTCCCCCTCACATCCAACCAAACACTATGCCCCATGTCCCCCTCACACCCAACCAAACTCTATGGCCCCCTCACCCCCAACCAATCACTATGCCCCATGTCCCCCTCACCCCCAACAAAACATTATGCCCCATGGCCCCCTCACCCCCAACCAAACACTATGCCCCAGGGCACCCTTACCCCCAACCAAACACTATGCGCCATGGCCCCCTCACCCCCAACCAAACATTATGCCCCATGTCGCTCACCCCCAACCAAACACTATGCCCCAGGGCCCACTTACCCCCAACCAAACACTATGCCCCATGGCCCCCTCACCACCAACCAAACACTATGCCCCAGCGCCCCCTTACCCCCAACCAAACACTATGCCCCAGGGCCCCCTTGCCCCCAACCAAACACTATGCCCCATGGCCCCCTCACCCCCAACCAATATGCCCCATGTCCCTCACCCCCAAGCAAACACTATGCCCCAGGGCACCCTTACCCCCAACCAAACACTATGCCCCATGGCCCCCTCACCCCCAACCAAACAATATGCCCCATGGCACCATCACCCCCAACCAAACACTATGCCCCAGGGCCCCCTCACCCCCAACCAAACACTATGCCCCAGGGCCCCCTCACACCCAACCAAACACAATGCCCTATGGCCCCCTTACCCCCAACCAAACACTATGCCCCATGGCCCCCTCACCCCCAACCAAACATTATGCCCCATGTCCCCCTCACCCCCAATCAAACACTATGCCCCATGGCCCCCTCACCCGCTACCAAACACTATGCCCCATGGCACCCTCACCCCTAAGCAAACACTATGCCCCAGGGCCCCCCTACCCCCAACCAAACACTATGCCCCAGGGCCCCCTCACACCCAACCAAACACTATGCCCTATGGCCCCCTCACCCCCAACCAATCACTATGCCCCATGGCCCCCTCACCCCCAACCAAACATTATGCCCCATGGCCCCCTCACCCCCAACCAAACACTATGCCCCAGGGCCCCATCACCCCCAACCAAACACTATGCCCCATGGCCCCCTCACCCCCAACCAAACACTATGCCCCATGGCCCCCTCACCCCCTACCAAACACTATGCCCCATGGCCCCCTCACACCCAACCAAACACTATGCCCCAGGGCCCCCTCACACCCAACCAAACACTATGCCCCATGGCACCCTCACCCCCAACCAATCACTATGCCCCATGTCCCCCTCACCCCCAACCAAACATTATGCCCCATGTCCCTCACCCCCAATCAAACAAAATGCCCCAGGTCCCCCTTACCCCCAACCAAACAATATTCCCCATGGCACCCTCACCCCCAACCAAACACTATGCCCCATGGCACCCTCACCCCCAACCAAACACTATGCCCCAGGGCCCCCTTACCCCCAACCAAACACTATGCACCAGGGCCCCCTCACACTCAACCAAACACTAGGCCCATGGCTCCCTCACCCCCAACCAAACATTATGCCCCATGTCCCCCTCACCCCCAACCAAACACTATGCCCCATGGCACCCTCACCCCTAAGCAAACACTATGCCCCAGGGCCCCCTTACCCCCAACCAAACACTATGCCCCAGGGCCCCCTCACGCCCAACCAAACACTATGCCCTATGGCCCCCTCACCCCCAACCAATCACTATGCCCCATATCCCCCTCACCCCAACCAAACATTATGCCCCATGCCCCCCTCACCCCCAACCAAACACTATGCCCCAGGACCCCATCACCCCAACCAAACACTATGCCCCATGGCCCCCTCACCCCCAACCAAACACTATGCCCCATGGCCCCCTCACCCCCTACCAAACACTATGCCCCAGGGCCCCCTTACCCCCAACCAAACAATATGCCCCATGGTCCCCTCACCCCCAACCAAACACTATGCCCCAGGGCCCCCTCACACCTAACCAAACACTATGCCCCATGGCACCCTCACCCCCAACCAAACACTATGCCCCAGGGCCCCCTCACATCCAACCAAACACTATGCCCCATGGCACCCTCACCCCCAACCAAACATTATGCCCCATGTCCCTCACCCCCAATCAAACACTATGCCCCAGGGCCCCCTTACCCCCAACAAAACAATATGCCCCATGGCCCCCTCACCCCCAACCAAACACTATGCCCCATGGCACCCTCACCCCCAACCAAACACTATGCCCCAGGGCCCCCTCTACCCAACCAAACACTATGAACCATGGCACCCTCACCCCCAACCAAACACTATGACCCAGGGCCCCCTCACACCCAACCAAACACTATGCCCCATGTCCCTCACCCCCAATCAAACACTATGCCCCAGGGCCCCCTTACCCCCAACCAAACAATATGCCCCATGGCCCCCTCACCCCCAACCAAACACTATGCCCCATGGCACCCTCACCCCCAACCAAACACTATGCCCCATGTCCCCTTCTCCCCCAACCAAACACTATGCCCCAGGGCCCCCTCACCACCAACCAAACACTATGCCCCATGTCCCTCACTCCCAATCAAACATTATGCCCCATGTCCCTCACCCCCAATCAAACACTATGCCCCATGTCCCTCACCCCCAACCAAACACTATGCCCCATGTCCCCCTCACATCCAACCAAACACTATGCCCCATGTCCCCCTCACACCCAACCAAACACTATGGCCCCCTCACCCCCAACCAATCACTATGCCCCATGTCCCCCTCACCCCCAACAAAACATTATGCCCCATGGCCCCCTCACCCCTAACCAAACACTATGCCCCAGGGCACCCTTACCCCCAACCAAACACTATGCGCCATGGCCCCCTCACCCCCAACCAAACATGATGCCCCATGTCCCTCACCCCCAACCAAACACTATGCCCCAGGGCGCACTTACCCCCAACCAAACACTTTGCCCCATGGCCCCCTCACCACCAACCAAACACTATGCCCCAGGGCCCCCTTACCCCCAACCAAACACTATGCCACAGGGCCCCCTTGCCCCCAACCAAACACTATGCCCCATGGCCCCCTCACCCCCAACCAATATGCCCCATGTCCCTCACCCCCAAGCAAACACTATGCCCCAGGGCACCCTTACCCCCAACCAAACACTATGCCCCATGGCCCCCTCACCCCAACCAAACAATATGCCCCATGTCACCATCACCCCCAACCAAACACTATGCCCCAGGGCCCCCTCACCCCCAAGCAAACACTATGCCCCAGGGCCCCCTTACCCCCAACCAAACACTATGCCCCATGGCCCCCTCACCACCAACCAAACACTATGCCCCAGGGCCCCCTTACCCCCAACCAAACACTATGCCACAGGGCCCCCTTGCCCCCAACCAAACACTATGCCCCATGGCCCCCTCACCCCCAACCAATATGCCCCATGTCCCTCACCCCCAAGCAAACACTATGCCCCAGGGCACCCTTACCCCCAACCAAACACTATGCCCCATGGCCCCCTCACCCCAACCAAACAATATGCCCCATGTCCCTCACCCCCAACCAAACACTATGCCCCATGTCCCCCTCACATCCAACCAAACACTATGCCCCATGTCCCCCTCACACCCAACCAAACACTATGGCCCCCTCACCCCCAACCAATCACTATGCCCCATGTCCCCCTCACCCCCAACAAAACATTATGCCCCATGGCCCCCTCACCCCTAACCAAACACTATGCCCCAGGGCACCCTTACCCCCAACCAAACACTATGCGCCATGGCCCCCTCACCCCCAACCAAACATGATGCCCCATGTCCCTCACCCCCAACCAAACACTATGCCCCAGGGCCCACTTACCCCCAACCAAACACTATGCCCCATGGCCCCCTCACCACCAACCAAACACTATGCCCCAGGGCCCCCTTACCCCCAACCAAACACTATGCCACAGGGCCCCCTTGCCCCCAACCAAACACTATGCCCCATGGCCCCCTCACCCCCAACCAATATGCCCCATGTCCCTCACCCCCAAGCAAACACTATGCCCCAGGGCACCCTTACCCCCAACCAAACACTATGCCCCATGGCCCCCTCACCCCAACCAAACAATATGCCCCATGTCACCATCACCCCCAACCAAACACTATGCCCCAGGGCCCCCTCACCCCCAACCAAACACTATGCCCCAGGGCCCCCTCACACCCAACCAAACACAATGCCCTATGGCCCCCTTACCCCCAACCAAACACTATGCCCCATGGCCCCCTCACCCCCAACCAAACATTATGCCCCATGGCCCCCTCACCCCCAATCAAACACTATGCCCCAGGGCCCCCCTACCCCCAACCAAACACTATGTCCCATGGCCCCCTCACCCCCAAGCAAACACTATGCCCCATGGCCCCCTCACACCCACCCAAACACAATGCCCCATGGCCCCCTCAACCCCACCCAAACATTAAGCCCCATGGCCCCCTCACCCACAACCAAACACTATGCCCCATGTCCCTCACCCCCAACCAAACACTATGCCCCATGGCACCCTCACCCCCAACCAAACACTATGCCCATTTCCCTCACCACCAACCAAACACTATGCCCCAGGGACCCCTTACCCCCAACCAAACACTATGCCCCATGGCCCCCTCACCCCCAACCAAACACTATGCCCCATGGCACCCTCACCCCCAACCAAACACTATGCCCCAGGACCCCCTTACCCCCAACCAAACACTATGCCCCAGGGCCCCCTCACACCCAACCAAACACTAGGCCCATGGCCCCCTCACCCCCAACCAAACATTATGCCCCAGGGACCCCTTACCCCCAACCAAACACTATGCCCCATGGCCCCCTCACCCCCAACCAAACACTATGCCCCATGGCACCCTCACCCCCAACCAAACACTATGACCCAGGGCCCCCTTACCCCCAACCAAACACTATGCACCAGGGCCCCCTCACACTCAACCAAACACTAGGCCCATGGCCCCCTCACCCCCAACCAAACATTATGCCCCATGTCCCCCTCACCCCCAATCAAACACTATGCCCCATGGCCCCCTCACCCGCTACCAAACACTATGCCCATTGGCCCCCTCACCCCCAACCAAACACTATGCCCCATGGCACCCTCACCCCTAAGCAAACACTATGCCCCAGGGCCCCCTTACCCCCAGCCAAACACTATGCCCCAGGGCCCCCTCACACCCAACCAAACACTATGCCCTATGGCCCCCTCACCCCCAACCAATCACTATGCCCCATATCCCCCTCACCCCCAACCAAACATTATGCCCCATGGCCCCCTCACCCCCAACCAAACACTATGCCCCAGGGCCCCATCACCCCCAACCAAACACTATGCCCCATGGCCCCCTCACCCCCAACCAAACACTATGCCCCATGGCCCCCTCACCCCCTACCAAACACTATGCCCCATGGCCCCCTCACACCCAACCAAACACTATGCCCCAGGGCCCCCTCACACCCAACCAAACACTATGCCCCATGGCACCCTCACCCCCAACCAATCACTATGCCCCATGTCCCCCTCACCCCCAACCAAACATTATGCCCCATGTCCCTCACCCCCAATCAAACAAAATGCCCCAGGTCCCCCTTACCCCCAACCAAACAATATTCCCCATGGCACCCTCACCACCAACCAAACACTATGCCCCAGGGACCCCTCACACCCAACCAAACACTATGCCCCATTGCACCCTCACCCCCAACCAAACACTATGCCCCATGGCCCCCTCACCCCAAACAAACACTATGCCCCAGGGCCCACTTACCCCCAACCAAACACTATGCCCTGGGGCCCCCTCACACCCACCCAAACACTATGCCATATGGCCCCCTCACCCCCAACCAATCACTATGCCCCATGTCCCCCTCACCCCCAACCAAACATTATGCCCCATGCCCCCCTCACCCCCAACCAAACACTATGCCCCAGGGCCCCCTCACACCCAACCAAACACTATGCCCCATGGCACCCTCACCCCCAACCAAACACTATGCCCCAGGGCCCCCTCACACCCAACCAAACACTATGCCCCATGGCACCCACACCCCCAACCAAACTATATGCCCTATGGCTCCCTCACCCTCAACCAATCACTACGCCCCATGTCCCTCACCCCCAACCAAACACAATGGCCCATGTCCCTCACCCCCAACCAAACACTATGCCCCATGTCCCCCTCACACTCAAACAAACACTTTGCCCTATGGACCCCTCACCCCCAACCAATCACTATGCCCCATGTCCCCCTCACCCACAACCAAACACTATGCCCCATGTCCCTCACCCCCAACCAAACATTATGCCCCATGGCACCCTCACCCCCAACCAAACACTATGCCCCAGGGCCCCCTTACCCCCAACCAAACACTATGCCCCATGGCACCCTCGCCCCCAACCAAACACTATGCCCCATGGCTCCCTCACCCTCAACCAATCACTACGCCCCATGTCCCTCACCCCCAACCAAACACAATGGCCCATGTCCCTCACCCCCAACCAAACACTATGCCCCATGTCCCCCTCACACTCAAACAAACACTTTGCCCTATGGACCCCTCACCCCCAACCAATCACTATGCCCCATGTCCCCCTCACCCACAACCAAACACTATGCCCCATGTCCCTCACCCCCAACCAAACATTATGCCCCATGGCACCCTCACCCCCAACCAAACACTATGCCCCAGGGCCCCCTTACCCCCAACCAAACACTATGCCCCATGGCACCCTCGCCCCCAACCAAACACTATGCCCCATGGCATCCTCACCCCCAACCAAACACTATGCCCCAGGTCACCCTCACACCCAACCAAACACTATGCCCTAAGGCCCCCTCACCCCCAACCAAACACTCTGCCCCATGGCACCCTCACCCCCAACCAAACACTATGCCCCATGTCCCCCTCACACTCAAACAAACACTTTGCCCTATGGACCCCTCACCCCCAACCAATCACTATGCCCCATGTCCCCCTCACCCCAAACCAAACATTATGCCCCATGGCCCCCTCACCCCCAACCAAACACTATGCCCCAGGGCCCCCTCACACCCAACCAAACACTATGCCCCATGGCACCCTCACCCCCAACCAAACACTATGCCCCAGGGCCCCCTCACACCCAACCAAACACTATGCCCCATGGCACCCACACCCCCAACCAAACTATATGCCCTATGGCTCCCTCACCCTCAACCAATCACTACGCCCCATGTCCCTCACCCCCAACCAAACACAATGGCCCATGTCCCTCACCCCCAACCAAACACTATGCCCCATGTCCCCCTCATACTCACTCAAACAAACACTTTGCCCTATGGACCCCTCACCCCCAACCAATCACTATGCCCCATGTCCCCCTCACCCACAACCAAACACTATGCCCCATGTCCCTCACCCCCAACCAAACATTATGCCCCATGGCACCCTCACCCCCAACCAAACACTATGCCCCATGGCACCCTCGCCCCCAACCAAACACTATGCCCCATGGCATCCTCACCCCCAACCAAACACTATGCCCCAGGTCACCCTCACACCCAACCAAACACTATGCCCTAAGGCCCCCTCACCCCCAACCAAACACTCTGCCCCATGGCACCCTCACCCCCAACCAAACACTATGCCCCATGGCACCCTCACCCCCAACCAAACACTATGCCCCAGGGCCCCCTCACCCCCAACCAAACACTATGCCCCAGGGTCCCCTCACACCCAACCAAACACTATGCCCCATGGCACCCTCACCCTCAACCAAACACTATGCCCCAGGGCCCCCTCACATCCAACCAAACACTATGCCCCATGGCACCCTCACCCCAACCAAACACTATGCCCCAGGGCCCCCTCACACCCAACCAAACACTATGCCCCATGGCACCCCCACCCCCAACCAAACACTATGCCCTATGGCCCCCTCACCCCCAACCAATCACTATGCCTCATGTCCCCCTCACCCCCAACCAAACATTATGCCCCATGTCCCTCACCCCCAATCAAACACTATGCCCCAGGGCCCCCTTACCCCAACCACACAAAATGCCAACACTATGCCCCAGGGCCCCCTCACACCCAACCAATCACTATGCCCCATGTCCCCCTCACCCCCAACCAAACATTATGCCCCATGGCCCCGTCACCCCCAACCAAAAACTATGCCCCAGGGCCCCCTCACACCCAACCAAACACTATGCCCCATGGCACCCTCACCCCCAACCAAACACTATGCCCCAGGGCCCCCTCACACCCAACCAAACAATATGCCCCATGGCAACCTCACCCCCAACCAAACACTATGCCCTATGGCCCCCTCACCCCCTACCAAACACTATGCCCCAGGGCCCCCTTACCCCCAACCAAACAATATGCCCCATGGTCCCCTCACCCCCAACCAAACACTATGCCCCAGGGCCCCCTCACACCCAACCAAACACTATGCCCCATGGCACCCTCACCCCCAACCAAACACTATGCCCCAGAGCCCCCTCACATCCAACCAAACACTATGCCCCATGGCACCCTCACCCCCAACCAAACATTATGCCCCATGTCCCTCACCCCCAATCAAACACTATGCCCCAGGGCCCCCTTACCCCCAACAAAACAATATGCCCCATGGCCCCCTCACCCCCAACCAAACACTATGCCCCATGGCACCCTCACTCCCAACCAAACACTATGCCCCAGGGCCCCCTCTACCCAACCAAACACTATGAACCATGGCACCCTCACCCCCAACCAAACACTATGACCCAGGGCCCCCTCACACTCAACCAAACACTATGCCCCATGTCCCTCACCCCCAATCAAACACTATGCCCCAGGGCCCCCTTACCCCCAACCAAACAATATGCCCCATGGCCCCCTCACCCCCAACCAAACACTATGCCCCATGGCACCCTCACCCCCAACCAAACACTATGCCCCATGTCCCCTTCACCCCCAACCAAACACTATGCCCCAGGGCCCCCTCACCACCAACCAAACACTATGCCCCATGTCCCTCACTCCCAATCAAACATTATGCCCCAAGTCCCTCACCCCCAATCAAACACTATGCCCCATGTCCCTCACCCCCAACCAAACACTATGCCCCATGTCCCCCTCACATCCAACCAAACACTATGCCCCATGTCCCCCTCACACCCAACCAAACACTATGGCCCCCTCACCCCCAACCAATCACTATGCCCCATGTCCCCCTCACCCCCAACAAAACATTATGCCCCATGGCCCCCTCACCCCCAACCAAACACTATGCCCCAGGGCACCCTTACCCCCAACCAAACACTATGCGCCATGGCCCCCTCACCCCCAACCAAACATTATGCCCCATGTCGCTCACCCCCAACCAAACACTATGCCCCAGGGCCCACTTACCCCCAACCAAACACTATGCCCCATGGCCCCCTCACCACCAACCAAACACTATGCCCCAGGGGCACCTTACCCCCAACCAAACACTATGCCCCAGGGCCCCCTTGCCCCCAACCAAACACTATGCCCCATGGCCCCCTCACCCCCAACCAATATGCCCCATGTCCCTCACCCCCAAGCAAACACTATGCCCCAGGGCACCCTTACCCCCAACCAAACACTATGCCCCATGGCCCCCTCACCCCCAACCAAACAATATGCCCCATGGCACCATCACCCCCAACCAAACACTATGCCCTATGGCCCCCTCACCCCCTACCAAACACTATGCCCCAGGGCCCCCTTACCCCCAACCAAACAATATGCCCCATGGTTCCCTCACCCCCAACCAAACACTATGCCCCAGGGCCCCCTCACACCCAACCAAACACTATGCCCCATAGCACCCTCACCCCCAACCAAACACTATGCCCCAGGGCCCCCTCACATCCAACCAAACACTATGCCCCATGGCACCCTCACCCCCAACCAAACATTATGCCCCATGTCCCTCACCCACAATCAAACACTATGCCCCAGGGCCCCCTTACCCCCAACAAAACAATATGCCCCATGGCCCCCTCACCCCTGCCCCATGGCACCCTCACCCCCAACCAAACACTATGCCCCAGGGCCCCCTCTACCCAACCAAACACTATGAACCATGGCACCCTCACCCCCAACCAAACACTATGACCCAGGGCCCCCTCACACCCAACCAAACACTATGCCCCATGTCCCTCACCCCCAATCAAACACTATGCCCCAGGGCCCCCTTACCCCCAACCAAACAATATGCCCCATGGCCCCCTGACCCCCCAACCAAACACTATGCCCCATGGCACCCTCACCCCCAACCAAACACTATGCCCCATGTCCCCTTCACCCCCAACCAAACACTATGCCCCAGGGCCCCCTCACCACCAACCAAACACTATGCCCCATGTCCCTCACTCCCAATCAAACATTATGCCCCATGTCCCTCACCCCCAATCAAACACTATGCCCCATGTCCCTCACCCCCAACCAAACACTATGCCCCATGTCCCCCTCACATCCAACCAAACACTATGCCCCATGTCCCCCTCACACCCAACCAAACACTATGGCCCCCTCACCCCCAACCAATCACTATGCCCCATGTCCCCCTCACCCCCAACAAAACATTATGCCCCATGGCCCCCTCACCCCCAACCAAACACTATGCCCCAGGGCACCCTTACCCCCAACCAAACACTATGCGCCATGGCCCCCTCACCCCCAACCAAACATTATGCCCCATGTCCCTCACCCCCAACCAAACACTATGCCCCAGGGCCCACTTACCCCCAACCAAACACTATGCCCCATGGCCCCCTCACCACCAACCAAACACTATGCCCCAGGGCCCCCTTACCCCCAACCAAACACTATGCCCCAGGGCACCCTTGCCCCCAACCAAACACTATGCCCCATGGCCCCCTCACCCCCAACCAATATGCCCCATGTCCCTCACCCCCAAGCAAACACTATGCCCCAGGGCACCCTTACCCCCAACCAAACACTATGCCCCATGGCCCCCTCACCCCCAACCAAACACTATGACCCACGGCCCCCTCACACCCAACCAAACACTATGCCCCATGTCCCTCACCCCCAATCAAACACTATGCCCCAGGGCCCCCTTACCCCCAACCAAACAATATGCCCCATGGCCCCCTCACCTCCAACCAAACACTATGCCCCATGGCACCCTCACCCCCAACCAAACACTATGCCCCATGTCCCCTTCACCCCCAACCAAACACTATGCTCCAGGGCCCCCTCACCACCAACCAAACACTATGCCCCATGTCCCTCACTCCCAATCAAACATTATGCCCCATGTCCCTCACCCCCAATCAAACACTATGCCCCATGTCCCTCACCCCCAACCAAACACTATGCCCCATGTCCCCCTCACATCCAACCAAACACTATGCCCCATGTCCCCCTCACACCCAACCAAACACTATGGCCCCCTCACCCCCAACCAATCACTATGCCCCATGTTCCCCTCACCCCCAACAAAACATTATGCCCCATGGCCCCCTCACCCCCAACCAAACACTATGCCCCAGGGCACCCTTACCCCCAACCAAACACTATGCGCCATGGCCCCCTCACCCCCAACCAAACATTATGCCCCATGTCGCTCACCCCCAACCAAACACTATGCCCCAGGGCCCACTTACCCCCAACCAAACACTATGCCCCATGGCCCCCTCACCACCAACCAAACACTATGCCCCAGGGCCCCCTTACCCCCAACCAAACACTATGCCCCAGGGCCCCCTTGCCCCCAACCAAACACTATGCCCCATGGCCCCCTCACCCCCAACCAATATGCCCCATGTCCCTCACCCCCAAGCAAACACTATGCCCCAGGGCACCCTTACCCCCAACCAAACACTATGCCCCATGGCCCCCTCACCCCCAACCAAACAATATGCCCCATGGCACCATCACCCCCAACCAAACACTATGCCCCAGGGCCCCCTCACCCCCAACCAAACACTATGCCCCAGGGCCCCCTCACACCCAACCAAACACAATGCCCTATGGCCCCCTTACCCCCAACCAAACACTATGCCCCATGGCCCCCTCACCCCCAACCAAACATTATGCCCCATGTCCCCCTCACCCCCAATCAAACACTATGCCCCATGGCCCCCTCACCCGCTACCAAACACTATGCCCCATGGCCCCCTCACCCCCAACCAAACACTATGCCCCATGGCACCCTCACCCCTAAGCAAACACTATGCCCCAGGGCCGTCTTACCCCCAACCAAACACTATGCCCCAGGGCCCCCTCACACCCAACCAAACACTATGCCCTATGGCCCCCTCACCCCCAACCAATCACTATGCCCCATATCCCCCTCACCCCCAACCAAACATTATGCCCCATGGCCCCCTCACCCCCAACCAAACACTATGCCCCAGGGCCTCATCACCCCCAACCAAACACTATGCCCCATGGCCCCCTCACCCCCAACCAAACACTATGCCCCATGGCCCCCTCACCCCCTACCAAACACTATGCCCCATGGCCCCCTCACACCCAACCAAACACTATGCCCCAGGGCCCCCTCACACCCAACCAAACACTATGCCCCATGGCACCCTCACCCCCAACCAATCACTATGCCCCATGTCCCCCTCACCCCCAACCAAACATTATGCCCCATGTCCCTCACCCCCAATCAAACAAAATGCCCCAGGTCCCCCTTACCCCCAACCA
Organism: Ambystoma mexicanum; assembly: GCF_040938575.1. Classification (NCBI taxonomy): domain Eukaryota; kingdom Metazoa; phylum Chordata; class Amphibia; order Caudata; family Ambystomatidae; genus Ambystoma; species Ambystoma mexicanum. The sequence goes on along the minus strand of NC_090939.1, from coordinate 26,344,851 downwards.
AACAATATTCCCCATGGCACCCTCACCCCCAACCAAACACTATGCCCCAGGGCCCCCTCACACCCAACCAAACACTATGCCCCATTGCACCCTCACCCCCAACCAAACACTATGCCCCATGGCCCCCTCACCCCAAACAAACACTATGCCCCAGGGCCCACTTACCCCAAACCAAACAATATGCCCTGGGGCCCCCTCACACCCAACCAAACACTATGCCATATGGCCCCCTCACCCCCAACCAATCACTATGCCCCATGTCCCCCTCACCCCCAACCAAACATTATGCCCCATGGCCCCCTCACCCCCAACCAAACACTATGCCCCAGGGCCCCCTCACACCCAACCAAACACTATGCCCCATGGCACCCTCACCCCCAACCAAACACTATGCCCCAGGGCCCCCTCACACCCAACCAAACACTATGCCCCATGGCACCCACACCCCCAACCAAACTATATGCCCTATGGCTCCCTCACCCTCAACCAATCACTACGCCCCATGTCCCTCACCCCCAACCAAACACAATGGCCCATGTCCCTCACCCCCAACCAAACACTATGCCCCATGTCCCCCTCACACTCAAACAAACACTTTGCCCTATGGGCCCCTCACCCCAACCAATCACTATGCCCCATGTCCCCCTCACCCACAACCAAACACTATGCCCCATGTCCCTCACCCCCAACCAAACATTATGCCCCATGGCACCCTCACCCCCAACCAAACACTATGCCCCAGGGTCCCCTTACCCCCAAACAAACACTATGCCCCATGGCACCCTCGCCCCCAACCAAACACTATGCCCCATGGCACCCTCACCCCCAACCTAACACTATGCCCCAGGTCACCCTCACACCCAACCAAACACTATGCCCTAAGGCCCCCTCACCCCCAACCAAACACTCTGCCCCATGGCACCCTCACCCCCAACCAAACACTATGCCCCATGGCACCCTCACCCCCAACCAAACACTATGCCCCAGGGCCCCCTCACCCCCAACCAAACACTATGCCCCAGGGCCCCCTCACACCCAACCAAACACTATGCCCCATGGCACCCTCACCCCCAACCAAACACTATGCCCTATGGCCCCCTCACCCCCAACCAATCACTATACCTCATGTCCCCCTCACCCCCAACCAAACATTATGCCCCATGTCCCTCACCCCCAATCAAACACTATGCCCCAGGGCCCCCTTACCCCCAACCACACAATATGCCAACACTATGCCCCAGGGCCCCCTCACACCCAACCAATCACTATGCCCCATGTCCCCCTCACCCCCAACCAAACATTATGCCCCATGGCCCCCTCACCCCCAACCAAACACTATGCCCCAGGGCCCCCTCACACCCAACCAAACACTATGCCCCATGGCACCCTCACCCCCAACCAAACACTATGCCCCAGGGCCCCCTCACACCCAACCAAACACTATGCCCCATGGCAACCTCACCCCCAACCAAACACTATGCCCTATGGCCCCCTCACCCCCTACCAAACACTATGCCCCAGGGCCCCCTTACCCCCAACCAAACAATATGCCCCATGGTTCCCTCACCCCCAACCAAACACTATGCCCCAGGGCCCCCTCACACCCAACCAAACACTATGCCCCATAGCACCCTCACCCCCAACCAAACACTATGCCCCAGGGCCCCCTCACATCCAACCAAACACTATGCCCCATGGCACCCTCACCCCCAACCAAACATTATGCCCCATGTCCCTCACCCCCAATCAAACACTATGCCCCAGGGCCCCCTTACCCCCAACAAAACAATATGCCCCATGGCCCCCTCACCCCCAACCAAACACTATGCCCCATGGCACCCTCACACCCAACCAAACACTATGCCCCAGGGCCCCCTCTACCCAACCAAACACTATGAACCATGGCACCCTCACCCCCAACCAAACACTATGCCCCATGGCACCCTCACCCCCAACCAAACACTATGCCCCATGTCCCCTTCACCCCCAACCAAACAGTATGCCCCAGGGCCCCCTCACCACCAACCAAACACTATGCCCCATGTCCCTCACTCCCAATCAAACATTATGCCCCATGTCCCTCACCCCAATCAAACACTATGCCCCATGTCCCTCACCCCCAACCAAACACTATGCCCCATGTCCCCCTCACACCCAACCAAACACTATGGCCCCCTCACCCCCAACCAATCACTATGCCCCATGTCCCCCTCACCCCCAACAAAACATTATGCCCCATGGCCCCCTCACCCCCAACCAAACACTATGCGCCATGGCCCCCTCACCCCCAACCAAACATTATGCCCCATGTCCCTCACCCCCAACCAAACACTATGCCCCAGGGCCCACTTACCCCCAACCAAACACTATGCCCCATGGCCCCCTCACCACCAACCAAACACTATGCCCCAGGGCCCCCTTACCCCCAACCAAACACTATGCCCCAGGGCCCCCTTGCCCCCAACCAAACACTTTGCCCCATGGCCCCCTCACCCCCAACAAATATGCCCCATGTCCCTCACCCCCAAGCAAACACTATGCCCCAGGGCACCCTTACCCCCAACCAAACACTATGCCCCATGGCCCCCTCACCCCCAACCAAACAATATGCCCCATGGCACCATCACCCCCAACCAAACACTATGCCCCAGGGCCCCCTCACCCCCAACCAAACACTATGCCCCAGGGCCCCCTCACACCCAACCAAACACAATGCCCTATGGCCCCTTTACCCCCAACCAAACACTATGCCCCATGGCCCCCTCACCCCCAACCAAACATTATGCCCCATGGCCCCCTCACCCCCAATCAAACACTATGCCCCAGGGCCCCCTTACCCCCAACCAAACACTATGTCCCATGGCCCCCTCACCCCCAACCAAACACTATGCCCCATGGCCCCCTCACACCCATCCAAACACAATGCCCCATGGCGCCCTCAACCCCACCCAAACATTATGCCCCATGGCCCCCTCACCCACAACCAAACACTATGCCCCATGTCCCTCACCCCCAACCAAACACTATGCCCCAGGGACCCCTTACCCCCAACCAAACACTATGCCCCATGGCCCCCTCACCCCCAACCAAACACTATGCCCCATGGCACCCTCACCCCCAACCAAACACTATGCCCCAGGACCCCCTTACCTCCAACCAAACACTATGCCCCAGGGCCCCCTCACACCCAACCAAACACTAGGCCCATGGCCCCCTCACCCCCAACCAAACATTATGCCCCAGGGACCCCTTACCCCCAACCAAACACTATGTCCCATGGCCCCCTCACCCCCAACCAAACACTATGCCCCATGGCACCCTCACCCCCAACCAAACACTATGCCCCAGGGCCCTCTTACCCCCAACCAAACACTATGCACCAGGGCCCCCTCACACTCAACCAAACACAAGGCCCATGGCCCCCTCACCCCCAACCAAACATTATGCCCCATGTCCCCCTCACCCCCAATCAAACACTATGCCCCATGGCCCCCTCACCCCCAACCAAACACTATGCCCCATGGCCCCCTCACCCGCTACCAAACACTATGCCCATTGGCCCCCTCACCCCCAACCAAACACTATGCCCCATGGCACCCTCACCCCTAAGCAAACACTATGCCCCAGGGCCCCCTTACCCCCAACCAAACACTATGCCCCAGGGCCCCCTCACACCCAACCAAACACTATGCCCTATGGCCCCCTCACCCCCAACCAATCACTATGCCCCATATCCCCCTCACCCCCAACCAAACATTATGCCCCATGGCCCCCTCACCCCCAACCAAACACTATGCCCCAGGGCCCCATCACCCCCAACCAAACACTATGCCCCATGGCCCCCTCACCCCCAACCAAACACTATGCCCCATGGCCCCCTCACCCCCTACCAAACACTATGCCCCATGGCCCCCTCACACCCAACCAAACACTATGCCCCAGGGCCCCCTCACACCCAACCAAACACTATGCCCCATGGCACCCTCACCCCCAACCAATCACTATGCCCCATGTCCCCCTCACCCCCAACCAAACATTATGCCCCATGTCCCTCACCCCCAATCAAACAAAATGCCCCAGGTCCCCCTTACCCCCAACCAAACAATATTCCCCATGGCACCCTCACCCCCAACCAAACACTATGCCCCAGGGCCCCCTCACACCCAACCAAACACTATGCCCCATTGCACCCTCACCCCCAACCAAACACTATGCCCCATGGCCCCCTCACCCCAAACAAACACTATGCCCCAGGGCCCCCTTACCCCCAACCAAACACTATGCCCTGGGGCCCCGTCACACCAAACACTATGCCATATGACCCCCTCACCCCCAACCAATCACTATGCCCCATGTCCCCCTCACCCCCAACCAAACATTATGCCCCATGGCCCCCTCACCCCCAACCAAACACTATGCCCCAGGGCCCCCTCACATCCAACCAAACACTATGCCCCATGGCACCCTCACCCCCAACCAAACACTATGCCCCTGGGCCCCCTCACACCCAACCAAACACTATGCCCCATGGCACCCACACCCCCAACCAAATTATATGCCCTATGGCTCCCTCACCCTCAACCAATCACTACGCCCCATGTCCCTCACCCCCAACCAAACACAATGGCCCATGTCCCTCACCCCCAACCAAACACTATGCCCCATGTCCCCCTCACACTCAAACAAACACTTTGCCCTATGGGCCCCTCACCCCCAACCAATCACTATGCCCCATGTCCCCCTCACCCACAACCAAACACTATGCCCCATGTCCCTCACCCCCAACCAAACATTATGCCCCATGGCACCCTCACCCCCAACCAAACACTATGCCCCAGGGCCCCCTTACCCCCAACCAAACACTATGCCCCATGGCACCCTCGCCCCCAACCAAACACTATGCCCCATGGCACCCTCACCCCCAACCAAACACTATGCCCCAGGTCACCCTCACACCCAACCAAACACTATGCCCTAAGGCCCCCTCACCCCCAACCAAACACTCTGCCCCATGGCACCCTCATCCCCAACCAATCACTATGCCTCATGTCCCCCTCACCCCCAACCAAACATTATGCCCCATGTCCCTCACCCCCAATCAAACACTATGCCCCAGGGCCCGCTTACCCCCAACCACACAATATGCCAACACTATGCCCCAGGGCCCCCTCACACCCAACCAATCACTATGCCCCATGTCCCCCTCACCCCCAACCAAACATTATGCCCCATGGCCCCCTCACCCCCAACCAAACACTATGCCCCAGGGCCCCCTCACACCCAACCAAACACTATGCCCCATGGCACCCTCACCCCCAACCAAACACTATGCCCCAGGGCCCCCTCACACCCAACCAAACACTATGCCCCATGGCAACCTCACCGCCAACCAAACACTATGCCCTATGGCCCCCTCATCCCCAACCAATCACTATGCCCCATGTCCCTCACCCCCAACCAAACACAATGCCCCATGTCCCTCACCCCCAACCAAACACTATGCCCCATGTCCCCCTCACACCCAACCAAACACTATGCCCTATGGCCCCCTCACCCCCAACCAATCACTATGCCCCTTGTCCCCCTCACCCCCAACCAAACATTATGCCCCATGGCCCCCTCACCCCCAACCAAACACTATGCCCCAGGGCCCCCTCACACCCAACCAAACACTATGCCCCATGGCACCCTCACCCCAACCAAACACTATGCCCCATGGCACCCTCACCCCCAACCAAACACTATGCCCCATGTCCCCCTCACAACCAACCAAACACCATGCCCCATGTCCCTCACCCCCAATCAAACACTATGCCCCATGGCACCCTCACCCCCAACCAAACACTATGCCCCAGGGCCTCCTTACCCCCAACCAAACACTATGCCCCATGGCACCCTCACCCCCAACCAAACACTATGCCCCATGGCACCCTCACCCCCAACCAAACACTATGCCCCAGGGCCCCCTCACACCCAACCAAACACTATGCCCTATGGCCCCCTCACCCCCAACCAAACACTATGCCCCAAAGAACCCTCACCCCCTACCAAACACTATGCCCCATGGCACCCTCACCCCCAAGCAAACATTATGCCCCAGGTCCCCCTCACCCCCAACCAAACACTATTCCCCAGGGCCCCCTCACCCCCAACCAAACACTATGCCCTATGGCCCCCTCACCCCCAACCAAACACTATGCCCCATGGAACCCTCACCCCCTACCAAACACTATGCCCCATGGCACCCTCACCCCCAAGCAAACATTATGCCCCAGGTCCCCCTCACCCCCAAGCAAACATTATGCCCCAGGTCCCCCTCACCCCCAACCAAACACTATTCCCCAGGGCCTCCTTACCCCCAACCAAAAACTATGCCCCATGGCACCCTCACCCCCAACCAAACACTATGCCCCATGGCACCCTCACCCCCAACCAAACACTATGCCCCAGGGCCCCCTCACACCCAACCAAACACTATGCCCTATGGCCCCCTCACCCCCAACCAAACACTATGCCCCATGGAACCCTCACCCCCTACCAAACACTATGCCCCATGGCACCCTCACCCCCAAGCAAACATTATGCCCCAGGCCCCCCTCACCCCCAACCAAACACTATTCCCCATGGCACCCACACCCCCAACCAAACACTATGCCCCAGGGCCCCCTCACACCCAACCAAACACTATGCCCCATGGCACCCTCACCCCCAACCAAACACTATGCCCTATGGCCCCCTCACCCCCAACCAATCACTATGCCCCATGTCCCCCTCACCCCCAACCAAACATTATGCCCCATGTCCCTCATCCCCAATCAAACACTATGCCCCAGGGCCCCCTTACCCACAACCAAACAATATGCCCTATGGCCCCCTCACCCCCAACCAAACACTATGCCCCATGGCCCCCTCACCCCCAACCAATCACTATGCCCCATGTCCCCCTCACCCCCAACCAAACATTATGCCCCATGTCCCTCACCTCCAATCAAACACTATGCCCCAGGGCCCCCTTACCCCCAACCAAACAATATGCCCCATGGCCCCCTCACCCCCAACCAAACACTATGCCCCAGGGCCACCTCACACCCAACCAATCACTATGCCCTATGGCCCCATCACCCCCAACCAATCACTATGCCTCATGTCCCTTACCCCAACCAAACACAATGCCCCATGTCCCTCACCCCCAACCAAAGACTATGCCCTATGGCCCTCTCACCCCAAGCAATCACTATGCCCCATGTCCCTCACCCCAACCAAACATTATGCCCCATGGCCCCTTCACCCCCAACCAAACACTATGCCCCAGGGCCCCCTCACACCCAACCAAACACTATGCCCCATGGCGCCCTTGCCCCCAACCAAACACTATGCCCCATGGCACCCTCACACCCAACCAAACACTATGCCCCATGTCCCCCTCACCCCCAACCAAACACTATGCCCCAGGGCCCCCTCACACCCAACCAAACACTATGCCCTATGGCCCCCTCACCCCCAACCAAACACTATGCCCCATGGCACCCTCACCCCCAACCAAACACTATGCCCCATGGCACCCTCACCCCCAACCAAACACTATGCCCCAGGGCCCCCTCACCCCCAACCAAACACTATGCCCCAGGGCCCCCTCACACCCAACCAAACACTATGACCCATGGCACCCTCACCACCAACCAAACACTATGCCCCAGGGCCCCCTCACACCCAAACAAACACTATGCCCCAGGGCACCCTCACCCCCAACCAAACACTATGCCCCAGGGCCCCCTCACACCCAACCAAACACTATGCCCCATGGCACCCTCACCCCCAACCAAACACTATGCCCTATGGTCCCCTCACCCCCAACCAATCACTATGCCCGATGTCCCCCTCACCCCCAACCAAACATTATGCCCCATGTCCCTCACCCCCAATCAAACACTATGCCCCAGGACCCCCTCACCCCCAACCAAACAATATGCCAACACTATGCCCCAGGGCCCCCTCACACCCAACCAAACACTATGCCCCAGGGCCCCCTCACACCCAACCAAACACTATGCCCTATGGCCCCCTCACCCCCAACCAAACACTATGCCCCATGGCACCCTCACCCCCAACCAAACACTATGCCCCATGGCACCCTCAGCCCCAACCAAACACTATGCCCCAGGGCCCCCTCACCCCCAACCAAACACTATGCCCCAGGGCCCCCTCACACCCAACCAAACACTATGCCCCATGGCACCCTCACCTCCAACCAAACACTATGCCCCAGGGCCCCATCACCCCCAACCAAACACTATGCCCCATGGCCCCCTCACCCCCAACCAAACACTATGCCCCATGGCCCCCTCACCCCCTACCAAACACTATGCCCCAGGGCCCCACTTACCCCCAACCAAACAATATGCCCCATGGTCCCCTCACCCCCAACCAAACACTATGCCCCAGGGCCCACTCACACCCAACCAAACACTATGCCCCATGGCACCCTCACCCCCAACCAAACACTATGCCCCAGGGCCCCCTCACCCCCAACCAAACACTATGCCCCAGTGCCCCCTCAGACCCAACCAAACACTAGGCCCCATGGCACCCACACCCCCAACCAAACACTATGCCCCAGGGCCCCCTCACACCCAACCAAACACTATGCCCCATGGCACCCACACCCCCAACCAAACACTATGCCCTATGGCCCACTCACCCCCAACCAATCACTATGCCCCATGTCCCCCTCACCCCCAACCAAACATTATGCCCCATTTCCCTCACCCCCAATCAAACACTATGCCCCAGGGCCCCCTTACCCACAACCAAACAATATGCCCTATGGCCCCCTCACCCCCAACCAAACACTATGCCCCATGGCCCCCTCACCCCCAACAAATCACTATGCCCCATGTCCCCCTCACCCCCAACCAAACATTATGCACCATGTCCCTCACCTCCAATCAAACACTATGCCCCAGGGCCCCCTTACCCCCAACCAAACAATATGCCCCATGGCCCCCTCACCCCCAACCAAACACTATGCCCCAGGGCCACCTCACACCCAACCAATCACTATGCCCTATGGCCCCCTCACCCCCAACCAATCACTATGCCTCATGTCCCTCACCCCAACCAAACACAATGCCCCATGTCCCTCACCCCCAACCAAACACTATGTCCTATGGCCCCCTCACCCCAAGCAATCACTATGCCCCATGTCCCTCACCCCAACCAAACATTATGCCCCATGGCCCCCTCACCCCCAACCAAACACTATGCCCCAGGGCCACCGCACACCCAACCAAACACTATGCCCCATGGCGCCCTCGCCCCCAACCAAACACTATGCCCCATGGAACCCTCACACCCAACCAAACACTATGCCCCATGTCCCCCTCACCCCCAACCAAACACTATGCCCCAGGGCCCCCTCACACCCAACCAAACACTATGCCCTATGCCCCCCTCACCCCCAACCAAACACTATGCCCCATGGCACCCTCACCCCCAACCAAACACTATGCCCCATGGCACCCTCACCCCCAACCAAACACTATGCCCCAGGGCCCCCTCACCCCCAACCAAACACTATGCCCCAGGGCCCCCTCACACCCAACCAAACACTATGCCCCATGGCACCCTCACCACCAACCAAACACTATGCCCCAGGGCCCCCTCACACCCAACCAAACACTATGCCCCAGGGCACCCTCACCCCCAACCAAACACTATGCCCCAGGGCCCCCTCACACCCAACCAAACACTATGCCCCATGGCACCCTCACCCCCAACCAAACACTATGCCCTATGGTCCCCTCACCCCCAACCAATCACTATGCCCCATGTCCCCCTCACCCCCAACCAAACATTATGCCCCATGTCCCTCACCCCCAATCAAACACTATGCCCCAGGGCCCCCTTACCCCCAACCAAACAATATGCCAACACTATGCCCCAGGGCCCCCTCACACCCAACCAAACACTATGTCCCAGGGCCCCCTCACACCCAACCAAACACTATGCCCTATGGCCCCCTCACCCCCAACCAATCACTATGCCCCATGTCCCCCTCACCCCCAACCAAACATTATGCCCCATGGCCCCCTCACCCCCAACCAAACACTATGCCCCAGGGCTCCCTCACACCCAACCAAACGCTATGCCCCATGGCACCCTCACCCTCAACCAAACACTATGTCCCAGGGCCCCCTCACACCCAACCAAACACTATGCCCTATGGCCCCCTCACCCCCAACCAAACACTATGCCCCATGTCCCCCTCACACCCAACCAATCACTATGCCCCATGTCCCCCTCACCCCCAACCAAACATAATGCCCCATGGCCCCCTCACCCCCAACCAAACACTATGCCCCAGGGCCCCCTCACACCCAACCAAACACTATGCCCCATGGCACCCTCACCCCCAACCAAACACTATGCCCCATGTCCCCCTCACCCCCAACCAAACAGTATGCCCCATGGCACCCTCACCCCCAACCAAACACTATGCCCCAGGGCCGCCTTACCCCCAACCAAACACTATGCCCCATGGCACCCTCACCCCCAACCAAACACTATGCCCCATGGCACCCTCACCCCCAACCAAACACTATGCCCCAGCACCCCCTCACACCCAACGAAACACTATGCCCTATGGCCCCCTCACCCCCAACCAAACACTATTCCCCATGGCACCCTCACCCCCAACCAAACACTATGCCCCATGGCCCCCTCACCCCCAACCAAACACTATGCCCCAGGGCCCCCTCACCCCCAACCAAACACTATGCCCCAGGGCCCCCTCACCCCCAACCAAACACTATGCCCCATGGCACCCTCACCCCCAACCAAACACTATGCCCCAGGGCCCCCTCACACCCAATCAAACACTATGCCCCATGGCACCCTCACCCCCAAGCAAACACTATGCCCTATGGCCCCCTCATCCCCAACCAATCACTATACCCCATGTCCCCCTCACCCCCAACCAAACATTATGCCCCATGTCCCTCACCTCCAATCAAACACTATGCCCCAGGGCCCCCTTACCCCCAACCAAACAATATGCCCCATGGCCCCCTCACCCCCAACCAAACACTATGCCCCAGGGCCACCTCACACCCAACCAATCACTATGCCCTATGGCCCCCTCACCCCCAACCAATCACTATGCCTCATGTCCCTCACCCCAACCAAACACTATGCCCCATGGCACCCTCACACCCAACCAAACACTATGCCCCATGTCCCCCTCACCCCCAACCAAACACTATGCCCCAGGGCCACCTCACACCCAACCAAACACTATGCCCTATGGCCCCCTCACCCCCAACCAAACACTATGCCCCATGGCACCCTCACCCCCAACCAAACACTATACCCCATGGCACCCTCACCCCCAACCAAACACTATGCCCCAGGGCCCCCTCACCCCCAACCAAACACTATGCCCCAAGGCCCCCTCACACCCAACCAAACACTATGCCCCATGGCACCCTCACCACCAACCAAACACTATGCCCCAGGGCCCCCTCACACCCAACCAAACACTATGCCCCAGGGCACCCTCACCCCCAACCAAACACTATGCCCCATGTCCCCCTCACCCCCAACAAAACATTATGCCCCATGGCCCCCTCACCCCCAACCAAACACTATGCCCCAGGGCACCCTTACCCCCAACCAAACACTATGCGCCATGGCCCCCTCACCCCCAACCAAACATTATGCCCCATGTCCCTCACCCCCAACCAAACACTATGCCCCAGGGCTCACTTACCCCCAACCAAACACTATGCCCCATGGCCCCCTCACCACCAACCAAACACTATGCCCCAGGGCCCCCTTACCCCCAACCAAACACTATGCCCCAGGGCCCCCTTGCCCCCAACCAAACACTATGCCCCATGGCCCCCTCACCCCCAACCAATATGCCCCATGTCCCTCACCCCCAAGCAAACACTATGCCCCAGGGCACCCTTACCCCCAACCAAACACTATGCCCCATGGCCCCCTCACCCCCAACCAAACAATATGCCCCATGGCACCATCACCCCCAACCAAACACTATGCCCCAGGGCCCCCTCACCCCCAACCAAACACTATGCCCCAGGGCCCCCTCACACCCAACCAAACACAATGCCCTATGGCCCCTTTACCCCCAACCAAACACTATGCCCCATGGCCCCCTCACCCGCAACCAAACATTATGCCCCATGGCCCCCTCACCCCCAATCAAACACTATGCCCCAGGGCCCCCTTACCCCCAACCAAACACTATGTCCCATGGCCCCCTCACCCCCAACCAAACACTATGCCCCATGGCCCCCTCACACCCACCCAAACACAATGCCCCATGGCCCCCTCAACCCCACCCAAACATTATGCCCCATGGCCCCCTCACCCACAACCAAACACTATGCCCCATGTCCCTCACCCCCAACCAAACACTATGCCCCATGGCACCCTCACCCCCAACCAAACACTATGCCCCATGTCCCTCACCCCCAACCAAACACTATGCCCCAGGGACCCCTTACCCCCAACCAAACACTATGCCCCATGGCCCCCTCACCCCCAACCAAACACTATGCCCCATGGCACCCTCACCCCCAACCAAACACTATGCCCCAGGACCCCCTTACCTCCAACCAAACACTATGCCCCAGGGCCCCCTCACACCCAACCAAACACTAGGCCCATGGCCCCCTCACCCCCAACCAAACATTATGCCCCAGGGACCCCTTACCCCCAACCAAACACTATGCCCCATGGCCCCCTCACCCCCAACCAAACACTATGCCCCATGGCACCCTCACCCCCAACCAAACACTATGCCCCAGGGCCCTCTTACCCCCAACCAAACACTATGCACCAGGGCCCCCTCACACTCAACCAAACACTAGGCCCATGGCCCCGTCACCCCCAACCAAACATTATGCCCCATGTCCCCCTCACCCCCAATCAAACACTATGCCCCATGGCCCCCTCACCCCCAACCAAACACTATGCCCCATGGCCCCCTCACCCGCTACCAAACACTATGCCCATTGGCCCCCTCACCCCCAACCAAACACTATGCCCCATGGCACCCTCACCCCTAAGCAAACACTATGCCCCAGGGCCCCCTTACCTCCAACCAAACACTATGCCCCAGGGCCCCCTCACACCCAACCAAACACTATGCCCTATGGCCCCCTCACCCCCAACCAATCACTATGCCCCATATCCCCCTCACCCCCAACCAAACATTATGCCCCATGGCCCCCTCACCCCCAACCAAACACTATGCCCCAGGGCCCCATCACCCCCAACCAAACACTATGCCCCATGGCCCCCTCACCCCCAACCAAACACTAGGCCCCATGGCCCCCTCACCGCCTACCAAACACTATGCCCCATGGCCCCCTCACACCCAACCAAACACTATGCCCCAGGGCCCCCTCACACCCAACCAAACACTATGCCCCATGGCACCCTCACCCCCAACCAACCACTATGCCATATGGCCCCCTCACCCCCAACCAATCACTATGCCCCATGTCCCCCTCACCCCCAACCAAACATTATGCCCCATGGCCCCCTCACCCCCAACCAAACACTATGCCCCAGGGCCCCCTCACACCCAACCAAACACTATGCCCCATGTTCCCCTCACCCCCAACCAAACAGTATGCCCCATGGCACCCTCACCCCCAACCAAACACTATGCCCCAGGGCCCCCTTACCCCCAACCAAACAATATGCCAACACTATGCCCCAGGGCCCCCTCACACCCAACCAAACACTATGTCCCAGGGCCCCCTCACACCCAACCAAACACTATGCCCTATGGCCCCCTCACCCCCAACCAATCACTATGCCCCATGTCCCCCTCACCCCCAACCAAACATTATGCCCCATGGCCCCCTCACCCCCAACCAAACACTATGCCCCAGGGCTCCCTCACACCCAACCAAACGCTATGCCCCATGGCACCCTCACCCTCAACCAAACACTATGTCCCAGGGCCCCCTCACACCCAACCAAACACTATGCCCTATGGCCCCCTCACCCCCAACCAAACACTATGCCCCATGTCCCCCTCACACCCAACCAATCACTATGCCCCATGTCCCCCTCACCCCCAGCCAAACATAATGCCCCATGGCCCCCTCACCCCCAACCAAACACTATGCCCCAGGGCCCCCTCACACCCAACCAAACACTATGCCCCATGGCACCCTCACCCCCAACCAAACACTATGCCCCTGGGCCCCCTCACACCCAACCAAACACTATGCCCCATGGCACCCACACCCCCAACCAAACTATATGCCCTATGGCTCCCTCACCCTCAACCAATCACTACGCCCCATGTCCCTCACCCCCAACCAAACACAATGGCCCATGTCCCTCACCCCCAACCAAACACTATGCCCCATGCCCCCCTCACACTCAAACAAACACTTTGCCCTATGGGCCCCTCACCCCCAACCAATCACTATGCCCCATGTCCCTCTCACCCACAACCAAACACTATGCCCCATGTCCCTCACCCCCAACCAAACATTATGTCCCCTGGCACCCTCACCCCCAACCAAACACTATGCCCCAGGGCCCCCTTACCCCCAACCAAACACTATGCCCCATGGCACCCTCGCCCCCAACCAAACACTATGCCCCATGGCACCCTCACCCCCAACCAAACACTATGCCCCAGGTCACCCTCACACCCAACCAAACACTATGCCCTAAGGCCCCCTCACCCCCAACCAAACACTCTGCCCCATGGCACCCTCACCCCCAACCAATCACTATGCCTCATGTCCCCCTCACCCCCAACCAAACATTATGCCCCATGTCCCTCACCCCCAATCAAACACTATGCCCCAGGGCCCACTTACCCCCAACCACACAATATGCCAACACTATGCCCCAGGGCCCCCTCACACCCAACCAATCACTATGCCCCATGTCCCCCTCACCCCCAACCAAACATTATGCCCCATGGCCCCCTCACCCCCAACCAAACACTATGCCCCAGGGCCCCCTCACACCCAACCAAACACTATGCCCCATGGCACCCTCACCCCCAACCAAACACTATGCCCCAGGGCCCCCTCATACCCAACCAAACACTATGCCCCATGGCAACCTCACCCCCAACCAAACACTATGCCCTATGGCCCCCTCATCCCCAACCAATCACTATGCCCCATGTCCCTCACCCCCAACCAAACACAATGCCCCATGTCCCTCACCCCCAACCAAACACTATGCCCCATGTCCCCCTCACACCCAACCAAACACTATGCCCTATGGCCCCCTCACCCCCAACCAATCACTATGCCCCTTGTCCCCCTCACCCCCAACCAAACATTATGCCCCATGGCCCCCTCACCCCCAACCAAACACTATGCCCCAGGGCCCCCTCACACCCAACCAAACACTATGCCCCATGGCACCCTCACCCCAACCAAACACTATGCCCCATGGCACCCTCACCCCCAACCAAACACTATGCCCCATGTCCCCCTCACAACCAACCAAACACCATGCCCCATGTCCCTCACCCCCAATCAAACACTATGCCCCATGGCACCCTCACCCCCAACCAAACACTATGCCCCAGGGCCTCCTTACCCCCAACCAAACACTATGCCCCATGGCACCCTCACCCCCAACCAAACACTATGCCCCATGGCACCCTCACGCCCAACCAAACACTATGCCCCAGGGCCCCCTCACACCCAACCAAACACTATGCCCTATGGCCCCCTCACCCCCAACCAAACACTATGCCCCATGGAACCCTCACCCCCTACCAAACACTATGCCCCATGGCACCCTCACCCCCAAGCAAACATTATGCCCCAGGTCCCCCTCACCCCCAACCAAACACTATTCCCCAGGGCCCCCTCACCCCCAACCAAACACTATGCCCCAGTGCCCCCTCAGACCCAACCAAACACTAGGCCCCATGGCACCCACACCCCCAACCAAACACTATGCCCCAGGGCCCCCTCACACCCAACCAAACACTATGCCCCATGGCACCCTCACCCCCAACCAAACA
Source organism: Ambystoma mexicanum (assembly GCF_040938575.1). NCBI lineage: Eukaryota > Metazoa > Chordata > Amphibia > Caudata > Ambystomatidae > Ambystoma > Ambystoma mexicanum. The sequence goes on along the minus strand of NC_090939.1, from coordinate 26,328,806 downwards.
CTATGCCCTATGGCCCCCTCACCCCCAACCAATCACTATGCCCCATGTCCCCCTCACCCCCAACCAAACATTATGCCCCATGTCCCTCACCCCCAATCAAACACTATGCCCCAGGGCCCCCTTACCCACAACCAAACAATATGCCCTATGGCCCCCTCACCCCCAACCAAACACTATGCCCCATGGCCCCCTCACCCCCAACCAATCACTATGCCCCATGTCCCCCTCACCCCCAACCAAACATTATGCCCCATGTCCCTCACCTCCAATCAAACACTATGCCCCAGGGCCCCCTTACCCCCAACCAAACAATATGCCCCATGGCCCCCTCACCCCCAACCAAACACTATGCCCCAGGGCCACCTCACACCCAACCAATCACTATGCCCTATGGCCCCATCACCCCCAACCAATCACTATGCCTCATGTCCCTTACCCCAACCAAACACAATGCCCCATGTCCCTCACCCCCAACCAAAGACTATGCCCTATGGCCCTCTCACCCCAAGCAATCACTATGCCCCATGTCCCTCACCCCAACCAAACATTATGCCCCATGGCCCCTTCACCCCCAACCAAACACTATGCCCCAGTGCCCCCTCACACCCAACCAAACACTATGCCCCATGTCGCCCTTGCCCCCAACCAAACACTATGCCCCATGGCACCCTCACACCCAACCAAACACTATGCCCCATGTCCCCCTCACCCCCAACCAAACACTATGCCCCAGGGCCCCCTCACACCCAACCAAACACTATGCCCTATGGCCCCCTCACCCCCAACCAAACACTATGCCCCATGGCACCCTCACCCCCAACCAAACACTATGCCCCATGGCACCCTCACCCCCAACCAAACACTATGCCCCAGGGCCCCCTCACCCCCAACCAAACACTATGCCCCAGGGCCCCCTCACACCCAACCAAACACTATGACCCATGGCACCCTCACCACCAACCAAACACTATGCCCCAGGGCCCCCTCACACCCAACCAAACACTATGCCCCAGGGCACCCTCACCCCCAACCAAACACTATGCCCCAGGGCCCCCTCACACCCAACCAAACACTATGCCCCATGGCACCCTCACCCCCAACCAAACACTATGCCCTATGGTCCCCTCACCCCCAACCAATCACTATGCCCGATGTCCCCCTCACCCCCAACCAAACATTATGCCCCATGTCCCTCACCCCCAATCAAACACTATGCCCCAGGACCCCCTTACCCCCAACCAAACAATATGCCAACACTATGCCCCAGGGCCCCCTCACACACAACCAAACACTATGCCCCAGGGCCCCCTCACACCCAACCAAACACTATGCCCTATGGCCCCCTCACCCCCAACCAAACACTATGCCCCATGGCACCCTCACCCCCAACCAAACACTATGCCCCATGGCACCCTCACCCCCAACCAAACACTATGCCCCAGGGCCCCCTCACCCCCAACCAAACACTATGCCCCAGGGCCCCCTCACACCCAACCAAACACTATGCCCCATGGCACCCTCACCTCCAACCAAACACTATGCCCCAGGGCCCCATCACCCCCAACCAAACACTATGCCCCATGGCCCCCTCACCCCCAACCAAACACTATGCCCCATGGCCCCCTCACCCCCTACCAAACACTATGCCCCAGGGCCCCACTTACCCCCAACCAAACAATATGCCCCATGGTCCCCTCACCCCCAACCAAACACTATGCCCCAGGGCCCACTCACACCCAACCAAACACTATGCCCCATGGCACCCTCACCCCCAACCAAACACTATGCCCCAGGGCCCCCTCACCCCCAACCAAACACTATGCCCCAGTGCCCCCTCAGACCCAACCAAACACTAGGCCCCATGGCACCCACACCCCCAACCAAACACTATGCCCCAGGGCCCCCTCACACCCAACCAAACACTATGCCCCATGGCACCCACACCCCCAACCAAACACTATGCCCTATGGCCCACTCACCCCCAACCAATCACTATGCCGCATGTCCCCCTCACCCCCAACCAAACAGTATGCCCCATTTCCCTCACCCCCAATCAAACACTATGCCCCAGGGCCCCCTTACCCACAACCAAACAATATGCCCTATGGCCCCCTCACCCCCAACCAAACACTATGCCCCATGGCCCCCTCACCCCCAACCAATCACTATGCCCCATGTCCCCCTCACCCCCAACCAAACATTATGCACCCTGTCCCTCACCTCCAATCAAACACTATGCCCCAGGGCCCCCTTACCCCCAACCAAACAATATGCCCCATGGCCCCCTCACCCCCAACCAAACACTATGCCCCAGGGCCACCTCACACCCAACCAATCACTATGCCCTATGGCCCCCTCACCCCCAACCAATCACTATGCCTCATGTCCCTCACCCCAACCAAACACAATGCCCCATGTCCCTCACCCCCAACCAAACACTATGTCCTATGGCCCCCTCACCCCAAGCAATCACTATGCCCCATGTCCCTCACCCCAAACAAACATTATGCCCCATGGCCCCCTCACTCCCAACCAAACACTATGCCCCAGGGCCCCCGCACACCCAACCAAACACTATGCCCCATGGCGCCCTCGCCCCCAACCAAACACTATGCCCCATGGCACCCTCACACCCAACCAAACACTATGCCCCATGTCCCCCTCACCCCCAACCAAACACTATGCCCCAGGGCCCCCTCACACCCAACCAAACACTATGCCCTATGGCCCCCTCACCCCCAACCAAACACTATGCCCCATGGCACCCTCACCCCCAACCAAACACTATGCCCCATGGCACCCTCACCCCCAACCAAACACTATGTCCCAGGGCCCCCTCACCCCAACCAAACACTATGCCCCAGGGCCCCCTCACAACCAACCAAACACTATGCCCCATGGCACCCTCACCACCAACCAAACACTATGCCCCAGGGCCCCCTCACACCCAACCAAACACTATGCCCCAGGGCACCCTCACCCCCAACCAAACACTATGCCCCAGGGCCCCCTCACACCCAACCAAACACTATGCCCCATGGCACCCTCACCCCCAACCAAACACTATGCCCTATGGTCCCCTCACCCCCAACCAATCACTATGCCCGATGTCTCCCTCACCCCCAACCAAACATTATGCCCCATGTCCCTCACCCCCAATCAAACCCTATGCCCCAGGGCCCCCTTACCTCCAACCAAACAATATGCCAACACTATGCCCCAGGGCCCCCTCACACCCAACCAAACACTATGTCCCAGGGCCCCCTCACACCCAACCAAACACTATGCCCTATGGCCCCCTCACCCCCAACCAATCACTATGCCCCATGTCCCCCTCACCCCCAACCAAACATTATGCCCCATGGCCCCCTCACCCCCAACCAAACACTATGCCCCAGGGCTCCCTCACACCCAACCAAACGCTATGCCCCATGGCACCCTCACCCTCAACCAAACACTATGCCCCAGGGCCCCCTCACACCCAACCAAACACTATGCCCCATGGCACCCTCACCCCCAACCAAACACTATGCCCTATGGCCCCCTCACCCCCTACCAATCACTATGCCCCATGTCCCTCACCCCCAACCAAACACAATGCCCCATGTCCCTCACCCCCAACCAAACACTATGCCCCATGTCCCCCTCACACCCAACCAATCACTATGCCCCATGTCCCCCTCACCCCCAACCAAACATAATGCCCCATGGCCCCCTCACCCCCAACCAAACACTATGCCCCAGGGCCCCCTCACACCCAACCAAACACTATGCCCCATGGCACCCTCACCCCCAACCAAACACTATGCCCCATGTCCCCCTCACCCCCAACCAAACACTATGCCCCATGGCACCCTCACCCCCAACCAAACACTATGCCCCAGGGCCGCCTTACCCCCAACCAAACACTATGCCCCATGGCACCCTCACCCCCAACCAAACACTATGCCCCATGGCACCCTCACCCCCAACCAAACACTATGCCCCAGCGCCCCCTCACACCCAACGAAACACTATGCCCCATGGCACCCTCACCCCCAACCAAACACTATGCCCTATGGTCCCCTCACCCCCAACCAATCACTATGCCCGATGTCCCCCTCACCCCCAACCAAACATTATGCCCCATGTCCCTCACCCCCAATCAAACACTATGCCCCAGGGCCCCCTTACCCCCAACCAAACAATATGCCAACACTATGCCCCAGGGCCCCCTCACACCCAACCAAACACTATGTCCCAGGGCCCCCTCACACCCAACCAAACACTATGCCCTATGGCCCCCTCACCCCCAACCAATCACTATGCCCCATGTCCCCCTCACCCCCAACCAAACATTATGCCCCATGGCACCCTCACCCCCAACCAAACACTATGTCCCAGGGCCCCCGCACACCCAACCAAACACTATGCCCTATGGCCCCCTCACCCCCAATCAAACACTATGCCCCAGGGCCCCCTTACCCCCAACCAAACAATATGCCAACACTATGCCCCAGGGCCCCCTCACACCCAACCAAACACTATGCCCCAGGGCTCCCTCACACCCAACCAAACACTATGCCCCATGGCACCCTCACCCTCAACCAAACACTATGCCCCAGGGCCCCCTCACACCCAACCAAACACTATGCCCCATGGCACCCTCACCCCCAACCAAACACTATGCCCTATGGCCCCCTCACCCCCTACCAATCACTATGCCCCATGTCCCTCACCCCCAACCAAACACAATGCCCCATGTCCCTCACCCCCAACCAAACACTATGCCCCATGTCCCCCTCACACCCAACCAATCACTATTTCCCCATGTCCCCCTCACCCCCAACCAAACATTATGCCCCATGGCCCCCTCACCCCCAACCAAACACTATGCCCCAGGGCCCCCTCACACCCAACCAAACACTATGCCCCATGGCACCCTCACCCCCAACCAAACACTATGCCCCATGTCCCCCTCACCCCCAACCAAACACTATGCCCCATGGCACCCTCACCCCCAACCAAACACTATGCCCCAGGGCCGCCTTACCCCCAACCAAACACTATGCCCCATGGCACCCTCACCCCCAACCAAACACTATGCCCCATGGCACCCTCACCCCCAACCAAACACTATGCCCCAGCGCCCCCTCACACCCAACGAAACACTATGCCCTATGGCCCCCTCACCCCCAACCAAACACTATGCCCCATGGCACCCTCACCCCCAACCAAACACTATGCCCCAGGGCCCCCTCACCCCCAACCAAACACTATGTCCCAGGGCCCCCTCACCCCCAACCAAACACTATGCCCCAGGGCCCCCTCACCCCCAACCAAACAATATGCCCCATGGCACCCTCACCCCCAACCATACACTATGGCCCAGGGCCCCCTCACACCCAATCAAACACTATGCCCCATGGCACCCTCACCCCCAAGCAAACACTATGCCCTATGGCCCCCTCACCCCCAACCAATCACTATGCCCCATGTCCCCCTCAACCCCAACCAAACATTATGCCCCATGTCCCTCACCCCCAATCAAACACTATGCCCCAGGGCCCCCTTACCCCCAACCAAACAATATGCCCTATGCCCCCCTCACCCCCAACCAAACACTATGCCCCATGGCCCTCTCACCCCCAACCAATCACTATGCCCCATGTCCCCCTCACCCCCAACCAAACATTATGCCTCATGTCCCTCACCCCCAATCAAACACTATGCCCCAGGGCCCCCTTACCCCAACCAAACAATATGCCCCATGGCCCCCTCACCCCCAACCAAACACTATGCCCCAGGGCCCCCTCACACCCAACCAAACACTATGCCCCATGGCACCCTCACCCCCAACCAAACACTATGCCCCAGGGCCCCCTCACCCCCAACCAAACACTATGCCCCAGGGCCCCCTCACACCCAACCAAACACTATGCCCCATGTCCCTCACCCCCTACCAAACACTATGCCCCAGGGCCCCCTCACCCCCAACCAAACAATATGCCCCATGGCACCCTCACCCCCAATCAAACACTATGCCCCCATGGCCCCCTAACCCCAAAACAATATGCCCCATGTCCCTCACCCCCAAGCAAACACTATGCACCAGGGCACCCTTACCCCCAACCAAACACTATGCCCCATGGCCCCCTCACCCCCAACCAAACATTATGCCCCATGGCCCCCTCACCCCCAACCAAACACTATGCCCCATGGCACCCTCACACATCCGACACACATCCCACCCCCCTGGCCCCCTCATCGCAACATACACACACAAACATAAAGCAAAACAGACCCGACACACAAAGACAAACAGAGCACTCCCGGAGACGTGCTGGCAGGCAGGTAAGCTGCAGCGCTGGCGAGGTAAGTGGAGTGGCACTACGACTGGCGATCAAGCCTTACTGGCCCCGCTAGCCGTAGTGCTGGCCCTCCATTGGTGCAGCACACACGCACTATGTGGCCCGTAGGAGCTGTGTGGTGCATGTGTGTGCTGAGCCAATGAGGGCCAGTGGTTTGTCCGGCCCGGACGGCAACAAAGACTTTCCTAATGGAGGGGGGCCGATGCTGCTTGCGGATCGCCCCCCATTAGGAAAGTCTGTGTGCCTCGCGGGCCGTGTGTTGTGCACCCATGCACTACACCATGGACCCCCAATACCGGAGATACAGGCGTTGCGCTGCACCGATGTATGACGCTTCCATGGGGTCTTGTTCGCGAAGCTCTTGAGTTCTGGGCCTGGGCCACTGGGCGCCTTGCCTGGGGGGAGTCGGGGAGGGGAGGGGGGGGGGGGGTGACAGGGCTTGGATTTCACGTCAGATGTTATCACCACTAAAGGCAGACGGACGATCTCCCCCCCCCCACTTCCAGCAGATCTAAGATCCCCCACCCGATCACTTGGGAGCTGATGATCTGGTCACACCGTATGAGATCTCTTAGCTCATGAGGTGATGCCTGGAGAGATCTGTGGACGTGCTCCTTTCTCAGGCACTTGCCCCCCATCGCCCACAGTAGCCCCTGGGTCCCCTTTCCTCACCCAGACATTTGCACACAATGAGACTTTCACGGTGGAGGAGGGCTGGCATCTTAGGCAAAGCGGCTGTGACACATAACATGAACTGGAGGGAATCTACACACTCGCCATCTCCCAGTGATCTCCCCCATCCTCTCTTCACACAGCACAGCCTGCGCAGCCCATCACACAGCGCAGCCTGCGCAGCCCATCCCACAGCACAGCCTGCGCAGCCCATCAAACAGCACACACTGCGCAGCCCATCACACAGCACACACTGCGCAGCCCATCCCACAGCGCAGCCTGCGCAGCCCATCACACAACACACTCCTGCGCAGCCCATCACACAGCACAGCCTGCGCAGCCCATCACACAACACACTCCTGCGCAGCCCATCACACAGCACAGCCTGCGCAGCCCATCACACAACAAACTCCTGCGCAGCCCATCACACAGCATAATCCTTAACTGCACACCCTGTACAGCGCATCACCCACCTGCGCTGAAGCTTCGGGGCCTTTCCGCTCTCGATTGCGATTTCCTGCAACTGAAGGGCGAGTTCCTGGGGCTGCAACAGAGCAGGAGGAGGGGTGCAGACCCCAGACACACACTGCTGTGCCAGGAACACATCAGCGATACACGACCTGGCCGATACACTAGTATCTAATATAATCCACAAGCACCGACATGAGACACTGCTCCCCAGGACACGCTCTGAGGAGGGACCCCCCTAAACCCTCCTCCCCACCAAAGCCCCATTATTTAATCTAATGCGCATGCCCAGAGCCTGAAACACTGCCCCCCAGGACATGATCAGAGGCCGTACCCCATCCCAGGAACCCTATTATTTAGTCTAATGAAGGAGCCCAAAGCCTGAGACACTGCTCCCCACAGCCTGAGACACTGCTCCCCAGGAAATGCTCGGAAGCAGCACCCCATCCCTGGAACCCTATTATTTAGTCTAATGAAGGAGCCCAAAGCCTGAGACACTGCTCCCCACAGCCTGAGACACTGCTCCCCAGGAAATGCTCGGAAGCAGGATCACATCCCCCAGAGCCCCATTATGTAATATAATGCACAAGCCCAGAGCAAAACTATGGTGAGGGAAGCCTAGAGCAGAGCACAGGGCCACACAGGGCATGCTGAAATGTAACATATGCACAGCATGGGTGAGTTCATGCAGGGGAGGGACTATCATAGTGATGTGTGGTGCAGGGAATATGCACACAGCATGGGTGAGTTCACGCAGAGGAGGGACTATCATAGTGATGTGTGGTGCAGGGAATATGCACACAGCATGGGTGAGTTCACGCAGAGGAGGGACTATCATAGTGATGTGTGGTGCAGGGAATATGCACACAGCATGGGTGAGTTCACGCAGAGGAGGGACTATCATAGTGATGTGTGGTGCAGGGAATATGCACACAGCATGGGTGAGATCATGCAGAGGAGGGACTATCATAGTGATGTGTGGTGCAGGGAATATGCACACAGCATGGGTGAGTTCACGCAGAGGAGGGACTATCATAGTGATGTGTGGTGCAGGGAATATGCACACAGCATGGGTGAGTTCACGCAGAGGAGGGACTATCATAGTGATGTGTGGTGCAGGGAATATGCACACAGCATGGGTGAGATCACACAGAGGAGGGACTATCATAGTGATGTGTGGTGCAGGGAATATGCACACAGCATGGGTGAGTTCATGCAGAGGAGGGAGTATCATAGTGATGTGTGGTGAAGGGAATACGCACACATCATGGGTGAGTTCACGCAGAGGAGGGACTATCATAGTGATGTGTGGTGCAGGGAATATGCACACAGCATGGGTGAGATCACACAGAGGAGGGACTATCATAGTGATGTGTGGTGCAGGGAATATGCACACAGCATGGGTGAGTTCATGCAGAGGAGGGAGTATCATAGTGATGTGTGGTGAAGGGAATACGCACACATCATGGGTGAGTTCACGCAGAGGAGGGACTATCATAGTGATGTGTGGTGCAGGGAATATGCACACAGCATGGGTGAGATCACGCAGAGGAGGGACTATCATAGTGATGTGTGGTGCAGGGAATATGCACACAGCATGGGTGAGATCACGCAGAGGAGGGACTATCATAGTGATGTGTGGTGCAGGGAATATGCACACAGCATGGGTGAGTTCATGCAGAGGAGGGAGTATCATAGTGATGTGTGGTGAAGGGAATATGCACACATCATGGGTGAGTTCACGCAGAGGACGGACTATCATAGTGATGTGTCGTGAAGGGAATACATTCACAGCATGGGTGAGTTCACGCAGAGAATGGACTATCATAGTGATGTGTGGTGCAGGGAATATGCACATACCGCGGGTGAGTTCATGCAGAGGAGGGACTATCATAGTGATGTGTGGTGCAAGGAATATGCACACAGCATGGGTGAGATCATGCAGAGGAGGGACTATCATAGTGATGTGTGGTGCAGGGAATATGCACACAGCATGGGTGAGATCATGCAGAGGAGGGACTATCATAGTGATGTGTGGTGCAGGGAATATGCACACAGCATGGGTGAGATCATGCAGAGGAGGCACTATCATAGTGATGTGTGGTGCAGGGAATATGCACACAGCATGGGTGAGTTCACACAGAGGAGGGACTATCATAGTGATGTGTGGTGCAGGGAATATGCACACAGCATGGGTGAGTTCACGCAGAGGAGGGACTATCATAGTGATGTGTGGTGCAGGGAATATGCACACAGCATGGGTGAGATCACGCAGAGGTGGGACTATCATAGTGATGTGTGGTGCAGGGAATATGCACACAGCATGGGTGAGATCACGCAGAGGAGGGACTATCATAGTGATGTGTGGTGCAGGGAATATGCACACAGCATGGGTGAGTTCATGCAGAGGAGGGACTATCATAGTGATGTGTGGTGAAGGGAATACGCACACATCATGGGTGAGTTCACGCAGAGGACGGACTATCATAGTGATGTGTCGTGAAGGGAATACATTCACAGCATGGGTGAGTTCACGCAGAGAATGGACTATCATAGTGATGTGTGGTGCAGGGAATATGCACACAGCATGGGTGAGTTCATGCAGAGGAGGGACTATCATAGTGATGTGTGGTGCAGGGAATATGCACACAGCATGGGTGAGTTCATGCAGAGGATGGACTATCATAGGGATGTGTGGTGCAGGGAATACGCACACAGCATGGGCGAGTTAATGCAGAGGATGGACTATCATAGGGATGTGTGGTGAAGGGAATACGCACACAGCATGGGTGAGTTCACGCAGAGGACGGACTATCATTGTGATGTGTGGTCCAGGGAATATGCACACACCATGGGTGAGTTCATGCAGAGGAGGAACTATCATCTATCATAGTGATGTGGGGTGCAGGGAATATGCCCACACCATGGGTGAGTTCACGCAGAGGAGGGACTATCATAGGGATGTGTGTTGCAGGGAATATGCACACACCATGGTTGAATTCACGCAGAGGAGGGATTATCATAGGGATGTGTGGTGCAGGGAATATGCACACACCATTGGTGAGTTCACGCAGAGGAGGGACTATAATAGGGATGTGTGGTGCAGGGAATATACCCACACCATGGGTGAGTTCACGCAGAGGAGGGACTATCATAGGGATGTGTGTTGCAGGGAATATGCACACACCATGGTTGAATTCACGCAGAGGATGGACTATAATAGGGATGTGTGGTGCAGGGAATATGTGGACACCATGGGTGAGTTCATGCAGAGGATGGACTATCATAGGGATGTGTGGTGCAGGGAATACGCACACAGCATGGGTGAACCATGCAGAGGATGGACTATAATAGGGATGTGTGGTGAAGGGAATGCACACACAGCATGGGTGAGTTCACGCAGAGGAGGGACTAACATAGGGATGTGTGGTGCAGGGAATATGTACACCATGGGTGAGTTAATGCAGAGGAGGGACTATCATTGTGATGTGTGGTGCAGTGAATATGCACACACCATGGGTGAGTTCACCACACAGAGGAGGGACTATTATAGGGATGTGTGGTGCAGGGAATATGCGCACACCATGGGTGAGTTCACCAGGCAGAGGAGGGACTATCATAGGGATGTGTGGTGCCGGGAATATGCACACAGCATGGGTGAGTTCATGCAGAGGAGGGACTATCATAGGGATGTGTGGTGAAGGGAATATGCACACACCATGGTTGAGTTCACGCATAGGAGGGACTATCATAGGGATGTGTGGTGCAGGGAATATGCACACACCATGGGTGAGTTCACACAGAGGATGGACTATCATAGTGATGTGTGGTGCAGGGAATATGCACACGCCACAGGTGAGTCATGCAGAGGAGGGGCTGTCATAGTGATGTGTGGTGCAGGGAATACGCACGCAGCATGGGTGAGTTCATGCAGAGGATGGACTATCATAGGGATGTGTGGTGAAGGGAATACGCACACATCATGGGTGAGTTCTCACAAAGGACGGACTATCATAGTGATGTGTGGTGCAGGTAATACGCACACAGCATGGGTGAGTTCATGCAGAGGAGGAACTATCATAGAGATGTGTTGTGCAGGGAATATGCACACACCATGGGTGAGTTCACGCAGAGGAGGGACTATCATAGGGATGTGTGGTGCAGGGAATATGCGCACACCATGGGTGAGTTCACGCAGAGGAGGGACTATAATAGGGATGTGTGGTGCAGGGAATATGCGCACACCATGTGTGAATTCACCAGGCATCGGAGGGACTATCATAGTGATGTGTGGTGCAGGGAATACGCACTCAGCATGGGTGAGTGCATGCAGAGGATGGACTATCATAGGGATGTGTGGTGCAGAGAATACACACACAGCATGGGTGAGTTCACGCAGAGGACATACTATCATAGTGATGTGTGGTGTAGGGAATATGCACACACCATGGGTGATTTCATGCAGAGGATGGACTATCATAGGGATGTGTGGTGAAGGGAATACACACACAGCATGGGTGAGTTCACGCAGAGGACGGACTATCATAGTGATGTGTGGTGCAGGGAATATGCACACACCATGGGTGAGTTCACCAGGCAGAGGAGGGACTACCACAGTGATGTGTGGTGCAGGAAATACGCACACTGCATGGGTGAGTTCATGCAGAGGAGGGACTATCATAAGGATGTGTGGTGAAGGGAATATGCACACACCATGGTTGAGTTCACGCAGAGGAGGGACTATCACAGTGATGTGTGGTGCAGGGAATATGCACACACCATGGGTGAGTTCACGCAGAGGAGGGACTTTCATAGGGATGTGTGGTGCAGGAAATATGCACACACCATGGTTGAGTTCACGCAGAGGAGGGACTATAATAGGGGTGTGTGGTGCAGGGAATACGCACACACAGCATGGGTGAGTTCACGCAGAGGACGGACTATCATTGTGATGTATCGTGCAGGGAATATGCACACATCGTGGGTGAGTTCACGCAGAGGAGGGACTATCATAGTGATGTGTGGTGCAGGGAATATGCACACACCATGGGTGAGTTCATGCAGAGGATGGACTATCATAGGGATGTGTGGTGCAGGAAATATGCACACACCATGGTTGAGTTCACGCAGAGGAGGGACTATAATAGGGGTGTGTGATGCAGGGAATATGTGCACACCATGGGTGAGTTCACCAGGCAGAGGAGGGACTATCATAGTGATGTGTGGTGCAGGGAATACGCACACAGCATGGGTGAGTTCACGCAGAGGACGGACTATCATAGTGATGTGTGGTGCAGGGAATATGCACACACCATGGGTGAGTTCACCAGGCAGAGGAGGGACTATCATAGGGATGTGTGGTGCTGGAAATATGCACACACCATGATTGAGTTCACGCAGAGGAGGGACTATAATAGGGGGTTGTGGTGCAGGGAATATGTGCACACCATGGGTGAGTTCACCAGGCAGAGGAGGGACTATCATAGTGATGTGTGGTGCAGGGAATACGCACACAGCATGGGTGAATTCATGCAGAGGATGGATTATCATAGGGATGTGTGGTGCAGGGAATACGCACACAGCATGGGTGAGCCCATGCAGAGGATAGACTATCATAGGGATGTGTGGTGAAGGGAATACGCACACATCATGGGTGAATTCACGCAGAGGACAGACTATCATAGTGATGTGTGGTGCAGGGAATATGCACACACCATGGGTGAGTTCATGCAGAGGAGGGACTATCACAGGGATGTGTGGTGCAGGGAATACGCACACAGCATGGGTGAGTTCACGCAGAGGACGGACTATCATAGTGATGTGTTGTGAAGGGAATACGCACACAGGATGGGTGAGTTCATGCAGAGGATGGAGTATCATAGTGATGTGTAGTGCAGGGAATATGCACACATCGTGGGTGAGTTCACGCAGAGGAGTGACTATCATAGGGATGTGTGGTGCAGGGAATATGCACACACCATGGTTGAGTTCACGCGGAGGAGGGACTATCATAGGGATGTGTGGTGCAGGGAATATGCGCACACCATGGGTGAGTTCAGGCAGAGGAGGGACTATCATAGGGATGTGTGGTGTAGGGAATATGCGCACCCCATGGGTGAGTTCATGCAGAGGATGGACTATCATAGGGATGTGTGGTGAAGGGAATACACACAGGATGGGTGAGTTCACCCAGAGGATGGAGTATCATAGTGATGTGTAGTGCAGGGAATATGCACACACCATGGGTGAGTTCATGCAGAGAAGTGAATATCATAGAGATGTGTGGTGCAGGGAATATGCACACACCGTGGTTGAGTTCACGCGGAGGAGGGACTATCATTGGGATGTGTGGTGCAGGGAATATGCGCACACCATGGGTGAGTTCAGGCAGAGGAGGGACCATCATATGGATGTGTGGTGTAGGGAATATGCGCACACCATGGGTGAGTTCACCAGGCAGAGAAGGGACTATCATAGTGATTTGTGGTGTAGGGAATATGCACACAGCATGGGTGAGTTCATGCAGAGGAGGGACTAGCATAGGGATGTGTGGTGCAGAGAATATGCACACAGCATGGGTGAGTTCACGCAGAGGAGGGACTATCATAGTGATGTGTGGTGCAGGGAAATGCACACACCATGGGTGAGTTCAGGCAGAGGAGGGACAATCAAAGGGATGTGTGGTGAAGGGAATGTGCACACACCATGGGTGAGTTTACGCAGAGGAGGGACTATCATAGCGATGTGTGGTGCAGGGAATATGCACACACCATGGGTGAGTTCATGCAGAGGAGGGACTATCATAGTGATGTGTGGTGCAGGGAATATGCACACACCATGGGTGAGTTCATCCAGAGGATGGGCTATCATAGGGATGTGTGGTGAAGGGAATACGCACACACCATGGGTGAGTTCACCACACAGAGGATGGACTATCATAGGGATGTGTGGTGAGGGAATATGCACACAGCATGGGTGAGTTCACTTACGCAGAGGACGGACTATCATAGTGATGTGTGGTGCAGGGAATATGCACACACCATGGGTGAGTTCATGCAGAGGAGGGACTATCATATGGATGTGTGGTGCAGGGAATATGCACACAGCATGGGTGAGTTCATGCAGAGGACTGACTATCATAGGGATGTGTGGTGAAGGGTATTGACACACAGCATGGGTGAGTTCACGCAGAGGACGGGCTCTCATAGTGATGTGTGGTGCACGGAATATGCACACACCAGGTGAGTTCATGCAGAGGAGGGACTATCATAGTGATGTGTGGTGCAGGGAATATGCACACAACATGGGTGAGTTCACGACACAGAGGAGGGACTATTATAGGGATGTGTGGTGCAGGGAATATGCGCACCCCACGGGTGAGTTCACCAGGCAGAGGAGGGACTATCATAGTGATGTGTGGTGTAGGGAATATGCACACAGCATGGGTGAGTTCATGCAGAGGAGGGACTATCATAGCGATGTGTGGTGCAGGGAATATGCACACAGCATGGGTGAGTTCATGCAGAGGAGGGACTATCATAGTGATGTGTGGTGCAGGGAATATGCACACACCATGGGTGAGTTCACACAGAGGAGGGAATATTATAGGGATGTGTGGTGCAGGGCATATGCACACACCATGGGTGAGTTCACACATCTTGTTTACCTTTTACGCCCACTTAGGAATCAGCCTTAGACCTCCTATTCAGCCTTCCGTTCCTTCAAGTTCAAGCCCCTTATTCTGTTAGTTATTATTCCTCCCTGGGGCTAACTCCATTGGGTAAGATCCCAATTCTCACAGCATTCTATTCACATTTGTGTCTTGAACTTTGTACATATTCTCATCTGTTATATTTTGCATTCGGCACCTTGTCTGCATTTCCCATCAGATTGAAATACAGAAGCCTAGAAGAGAATAGGCCTGTCAGGGTAAGCTTCTTTTCTAAATCCTCTACCATCCAACTGATTTGGGATTCCGTATCCTTACGTACCTGAACCTCTACTCTGTTTCACTCAGAATCCTTCCTGACAAGATTCCAGACCACATTCAAAATAGCGTGATCCTCCACCAGCCGCTGCAGGAATCCACGCTCCCCAGCAGCGCATCACAGGGTTTTTTTCCCTTCGGGGTTTCCCCTGGAGACTCCACTCCAACCTAGCCTTTTTGGCTGGGGTTGAGAGGGGTTTTCAGGTAATTCCCTTCTGCTTCTATCCCGAGAGGGCTGACCATCGCAAAGGTAGGTGTCATTTACAATTGCCGAGAGATCATTTGCTTTCAAGTACTTATTATTATAAGGTTATTACAGTAAGCAACACCTAGTTGACCTAGAGAATTTCTCTTATCTCTGGCATTTGTGAAGGACTACCTCAGTGATGGATCAACAGATCCAGCAACTTATAGCTGCTGTGCAATCTCTGACTTCAGAGGTGCAAAATCTGAAGCAAGAGAATGCTAATCTTCAACAGGCTCAACAACAGTCTCAGCAACAGACTGCCCAGTTGGCTTCCCAACAGGCAACAGCTAGCAGGGTTCCTCATTGTTCAGAAGTTCCTCCTGGGCCCCTACCAGGGGGTCAGTTCGATGGCAATCCTCATAAGATAAAATAATTTTTAGATGCCTGTGCTGTACAATTTGCTTTTAAGGCAGCCTTCTTTCACACTGATCGTGACAGAGTAGGCTATATGATTTCGCAGATGGTGGGACCTGCTCTAGCTTGGGCAACTCCTTTGGTCACAACCAATAACGCCATATTAGATTCCCATCCTGCCTTCTGCAATAGCATTAGATCTATGTTCGGCAGACAGGAGATTCGAATAGCGGCCAAGGAACAATTGCTAGATCTTAGACAAGGCAATCAAGACATCTTAACCTATATCACTAGATTCAAACAGATTGCCAGCGAATCTACTTGGTCAGATGATGCCCAGGTTACTCTTTTCCGGAGAGGCTTGTCTGAGGATCTCAAAGATGAAGTATCTAGGGTTCCACGCCCCACGTCATTGACAGAATGTATCGCTTTAGTCATGCAGGTTGTTAGGGAGAATTCTCTGTTTAGGCTGAATTTCTTAACCTAGTGAGTCCCCCAGCAGCTTTGCTGGATTTTTGGGGTTTATTTTTTTCTCCTGCCAAGAGTGAGACTCTTTTACCCTCACTCTTGGACATGACTTGAGAGTGTTTCTGTGACTTGCTATGTGCTTATGGGCTAGGGGGTATTTTTTCCCCATAGGCTATCATTAGTTTTTGAATGTGTGTTACACAGCACCCTCAGTGCAGTAACACAGGGGTGTCATAGAGACCCCCAAACATAGACTCCACACCCTGGGACTGACTACTGTCTCCCTGGGTCTGTAAAGTCACCATTGACTTTACTAGTCTTAACTTAGGAACTTAACCAGTACAAACCATCTTACTGTGGAAATACTGGTAGGGGCAATTAGATTGCCCCTGGATCTGTTGTCGAGGTGGTACTGTCCCGTCCCCCCTCGCCGAGTTCTGGCTGGTGGCAGTGGATACCACGGAAATATTCCACCGGAATATTTCCCAATGGGATTTCCCATTGTTTTTAATGCACCACTTTTTGGTGCAATGTTAAAGATACCGCCGGTTTATTTAATTAATATAAATTCACCGGTTGGGATTTTTTGCCAGAACTCACCGCCAAAATGGCGTCTAGGTTCACTTCAGTAACCCTGAACCCGAGTCGAGCCTTTGTTCCACTTTTGGCGGGCTTCTGCACAGAAGCCCTCCACAGTGGTGCCATTCTGTCTGGGTACCACAGGGGGTGTGGGAGGGGGTTTAGGCACCATGGACTGAGTTGCCTTGCCAACTCATGTCACACTCTGGTGTGATTGGCCCAAGTGGTGAGCCACCCCGCTCACCATTTAGCATGTTTGAGTGACAGCTAGGCTGTATGAATGGGGGTTTGCTGCATAAAAGCAGGGTTTTTGGGACTGGTTCTTCAGAAGTCGCCACAGGACCTAAGAAGCCGAAGAGGGAGAAGCCGAGCCGACCTGCCAAGACGACACCACCGGTGGAGCCCTGCGGAACCGTCTCACCACTTTTTCCGACGACAGAGGAGATCTCCCGCCGGAGAGTCTTCTTCCCTTAACTGGTGGGGACAACCAGTTGCTGCCTTCTTTTCGCCGTCCCGAAGCATCTCGTGGCCGCCTTGCCTGTGCCAAGCACCCCGGCAACCGGGATACCACTTTTTATCTCAACCGCGAAAGAGGGGTAACATCCTTTTAACCGGAAAACTCCACGGCTGGTCTCTTCCCTGGTAGTGCAATGACCTTCAGCTTTCCTCCACGACGAGATCACCTCTTCCTCTGGACGACGCCGTGACTTGCACCCACTACCAGGAACAACTACCACCGCTGGAGGATCCTTTCCACTTTTAAAGGTACTGTGTCCCGCCCAGCTTCCCTTGCCACCGATTGTACGGGGTAGATTTAGCCCTCAGCTCTCGAACCTGGGTAAGCCTGGGATATCCTAACTAAACTTTTTCTAAACTCAGAAAAACCTTTTCTACTCACCTGCAAAGACTTGTGACATTGTGTGATCTTGGGCATATTTTCGCCTGGCTCTCTCTAAAGCGGGCCTCGTTTCAAATCTCCTTGTTCCACAATTGACTGCCTTTTCTAACCTTATGTGAAAAGTGTTTTACCTTGCTGCTTTCATTACTTCTGTTTTTTTTCCCTCCCTTTTCTAAAAACTTGTTGGAGTGCCATCTGACGTTAAGCGCTCACCTCTGTTTGGAAATAAGTGGTGTTAACTTAGACTTGTCCAACAAATGAATAGGGATGTACATATAAGTAATAGTGACTGTGTTTTGACTTACCTTTTTCTGTGCTAGTGTAATTTATGAGTGTGCCTTTAAAATAAATAATTATATACTTTTACACCAAAGCTCTGGTCAGTGTTTGCTTGTACTATTGTGCCTCTGTACCTATCCTGTATCCTCTATATACTGCCTAACTCTTCTTGAGGGAAGTCTGACTGCTCAGCCACAGCTACCACAGTGAATCTGTGTGGTGCAGACTGCTACCAAGTGGGTTTACTGCCAACGCCTGTAGTCTTAAATCTTTTGCAGTGGTCCCAGAGGGAACTGCACATGTTTCTGCCTAACACTGGTGTACAGCGGTGGGATTTGTATTGAGTATACACTTTAGTGTACTTTTGAGATACCTTAGTGCAACTAACCACAAAGCTTAAGTACAAGAAAGAAAAAGTCATTTTCTAACCTGTCTACTATGGAAAGTTATAGTCAAGAGTCCCTTGTTACAAAAACTGCTGATTGTCTAAGACTTCTCTGTAAGCATAAGAATCTCATGACTAAAGGAAAGAAAATGGAGCTAATAGAAAGGTTGTTAGAAAACCAAAGTCTGGATGATGGTTCAGAGGAACCTATCACTCCAGCAAATGTAGAGAACAGCAATTATATCGATATTGAACAAAGTATTGATGATCTTGGGTCAGAGCCAGAAGAGGAGGATGAAACTGTTGTAGATGTTCCCTCTAGGCCTCTGTCTGCTCTACCAGCTGTACCTACTGGACCTTTGCCAGGTCCCACATTTAACCCTCAATACTTTGAACTAGAGAAAATGAAACTAGAATTAGAACATAGAAGAATTAGTGCTCAAACAGAACACAAGCAACAAGAACTAAGGCTAAGGGAATTAGAGCTCAAGCATGAGCTAGAAATGAAGACATTGTCTGTTGAGAATGCTTCTCTCTCTGGCTCCTCTAGAAGTTCCAGTCCTAAAAGACCCCGGATGCCTAAGGAATTGATTGTTATGTATGAGCCTAAGTTGGATATGTTGGATTGGTTGTCTCTGTTTGAATATAATCATGGGCTCCAGAACATCACAGGAAATGACTTACTCACCTGGTTGTTCTCTAGGCTTCCCCCTGTTGCAACTGATGTGGTAATGGAGTTTGGGGAGGAGGATAGGAAAGAGTATGAATGTGTGAAACTAGCTTTGATAGCTAGGTTTGGGAAGACCCCTTCCCAGTATCTTAAGAGCTTTAGGAGCCTCAAAAAGCATGATGGTACCCCTTGGGCTACCTGGGTGTGTGAAGGGTTGAAAAACTTAGAGGGATGGATTAAGGGTTACAAAGTGAACACTTATGAAGGAATGAGGAATCTTGTAATGATGGAGTCAATTTATGATGCCTGCTCACCTGAGCTCAGACAGCACTTGGCTGATTCACGGGAATTAGATCCTAGGAAACTAGCTAAGGCTGCTGACTTGTGGGTGGCCAACAGGGCTACTCACAAGGATTCTGGGGTAACTCAGAAGAAGGATGAGGGAAGACAGCCTAAGAAAGACTCCAAAGAGAATTCTAATAATTCTAATTCCAAAGAGGGTCCCAAACCACACCATAAGGGTAAGCCACCTGGGAAACCACAGCAGAGTAGTATACCTTCTGGTGCTAAACCAGAAGGAGGTCAGAACAAGCCTCCATTCCAAAGGACCTTTGGGGCCTGTTATGTTTGTAAGGCTACTGACCATGTGAAAGGAGATCCCAGATGTAAGGGTAAACCTTCAGGGGTCCAGCTTGTCTCCTTAGCCTTCGCTCCAGAGGAGGAAGTCACTATGGCAAGTGGAAACTTTCTACTACTGGCTGATGAACCCACTGGAGTCTCAGCCAGTGTTTCTTTAGTCTCTCTGGGGTTGTGGGAACAACAGAATTTAGATGTGTATAATTCTATCCCAGATAATACTAAAGAGTATTATAAGGACAGTGTCCACGTGAATGGTCAGGAGACTCCTGCCATCAGGGACACTGGGGCCAGCATAACTGTGGTGGATGAATCATTTTCCAAGGCAGAGGAGGTTGCTAGGGCACCCAAATGCCTCACCAAGTTAGCTGGAGGGCCTGTGCAGATGTGTCCCCAGTTACCAGTTCTCATCCAGTGTAATGATATGGCTGTGAAGATACCTGTCAGTATTAAGTGTGAAGTGCCAGGAAGGGTTCTGTTGGGAAATGACCTAAAAGCTCTTGGAGTTGTGTCACATACCCCAGACCTCCTAGTAAAAGGTTACAGGAGCTCACCAAACCTGCAAGAGAGAAAACCCTGCGAGGGTTATCTCAGGAGATGATGACAGAAATCACTCCTCTCCCACTGGAGCAACTTGCTGCAGTGACTACCAGATCAGGAGCAAAGGGGCAACCCAAGACTCCTAGGAAAAAGCCAACAGCAAGCACTCCAGTGCTCCCAACAAGGACTTCCCCGAGGTTGTCCAAAGTTACACCTGTAACTCCACCTCCAGCTGAGGCTAACAGGGAGGTACAACCCTGTCTGGTTGAACTAGACTCTGAAGAAGAGCTAGTAGGAGGCCCAGAACTTATTGGAGACCTGGACCCAGCTGACCATCCTGAGCTGCAGTCTTTACTGGCAGAAGGTGGACCCAGCAGGACAGCTTTTCGTAAGGGACAAAGAGAATGTCCAACTCTGGAGGGTCTCCGCCAACAGACTGCTTCTCAGGCTGATGGGCAAGAGCCTGGGAAGTATAGGTTACACTGGGAAGATGGCATCTTCTACAGTGAACCAACTGAATCTGAACCTGGAGCCTACCAACGCCTGGTAGTGCCCCAAGAGAACAGACAACAGTTCTTGCAACTAGCCCACGAGATTCCTTTGGCTGGTCACTTGAGTTTCAAGAAGACCAAGGAAAGGCTCTCCCTCTACTTTTATTGGCCAAAGATGGGGGCTGAAGTAGATAGATATTGCAGGAGCTGCCATACTTGCCAGACTTCTGGTAAGGTTGGTTCCAAGAATGTGGCACCTTTAGTGCCTCTCCCAGTTGTGGGAGTCCCATTTGAGAGGGTAGGAATTGACATTGTTGGTCCCCTTGATCCTCCAACCTCCTCAGGCAACAGGTTTATCCTTGTTGTAGTAGACCATGCTACTTGGTACCCTGAGGCAATTCCTATGAGGACTGTTACAGCTCAGGCTGTGGCTAAGGCCCTCCTTGGTATCTTTACCAGGGTTGGGTTTCCTAAGGAGGTGATCTCTGACAGGGGGTCAAATTTTATGTCCAACTACATGAAAGCCATGTGGAAAACCTGCGGAGTCACCTACAAGTTCTCAACCGCATACCAACCTCAGACAAACGGGTTGGTAGAAAGGTTTAACAGAACTATGAAGAGCATGATAGGTGCTTTAGAAGAACCCCTTAAGAAGAAGTGGGACCTTCTACTGCCATGCCTTCTATTTCCTTATAGGGAAGTCCCTCAGGAGGGAGTAGGCTATTCTCCCTTTGAACTTCTCTATGGCCATCCAGTCAGATGCCCCTTGGCCCTGATTAAGGAGGGGTTGGAGAGTGCTCCTTCCCCCAAGCCAGTCAGAGTGACTGACTATGTGTAGGTCTCCGAAGGAGAATGTCGCACATGATGGCAGAAGCAAGTGACAACTTGAAAGATGGCCAAGCTCTGATCAAACATTGGCATGATCAGAAGGCTAACATGGTTGAGTTTACTCAAGACCAGCTAGTTCTAGTTATGCTTCCAACAAGGCAGAGGGCCTTGCAAGACAAATGGATGGGACCCTTCAAGGTTGTGGGAAAACTTGGAGAGGTCAACTATCTGGTGGATCTGGGCAAACCCAGGGAAGCTCCCAGAGTCTTCCACACCAACCGCCTCAAAGCCTATGTCTCTAGACCAGAAGTAGGAGTCTTGCTTCTAGCTTCATCAGAAGAGAAGGAGGAGAGTGAAGCTCTACCTGACCTCCTGAGAGGCTTACCTTTGGACGAAAAGGTTGAAGGAGTTAATCTCTCTTCAGATCTGACCCCTGAGCAACAGGAGGAGTGCAAAGCGATGTTAAATCAGTTTGCCCCCCTGTTCTCACTTTCACCAGGCTTGGCCCCTTGGGGACAGCATGATATACTCACTGGTGACTGTCTGCCAGTCAAAAGCAGAGGATATAGAATGTCAGAACATGTCAGAACCCACATCAAAGGTGAGGTCAAGAAGATGCTTGATCTCGGGGTAATGGAGCCCTCTACTAGTCCATGGTCTAGCCCAGTGGTGTTAGTACCAAAGGCAGGATCCAAAGAGTTGAGATTCTGTGTGGACTATAGAGCTCTTAATGCAGTCACCAAGACTGATGCCCACCCTTTGCCAAGGACAGATGAGTTGGTGGATAAACTTGGTGCAGCCAAGTACCTCAGCACACTGGACCTTACGTCAGGCTATTGGCAAATAGCCCTGACAGACCATGCCAAGGAGAAAACTGCATTTTCTACCCCAGTTGGCCTATACCAATTCAAGGTTATGCCTTTTGGACTTAAAAATGCACCTGCAACATTCCAAAGGATGGTGAACCAAGTTCTAGCTGGGATGGAAGACTTCTGCATGGCATACTTGGATGACATTGCAGTCTTCAGCCACTCCTGGGAGGAACATGTGACCCACTTAGGACATGTTTTGCAGGCTCTTGAGCAGGCCAATCTGACCATAAAGGCAAGCAAATGCCAAATTGGACAGAGTAAAGTGGTCTACCTTGGACATGAGGTAGGAGGTGGAGAAATAAGGCCTTTGCTCAGCAAGATTGAAGCTGTGCAAAATTGGACAACACCTACTACTCAGACCCAGGTGAGAGCCTTCTTAGGCCTCACTGGGTACTACAGGAATTTCATTGAGAACTATGGGACAATAGCTTCTCCTCTGAATGTGATCTCCTCTCCAAAGTTCCCTAAGAAGGTCAAATGGAATGAGGAATGCAATCAGGCCTTTGAAAACCTGAAGAAAGCTCTTTGCCAAGCTCCAGTACTCAGAGCTCCTGACTACCACCAAACTTTCATTGTACAAACTGATGCTTCCAATGTAGGTATAGGTGCAGTCCTTAGCCAACTGGATGAGAAGGGTAGGGAACACCCCATTTGCTTCATCAGTAGAAAACTGAAGGATCCTGAAACAAGGTGGGCAACAATCGAAAGAGAATGCTTTGCTATTGTGTGGGCACTGAAGAAGTTTAGGCCATACTTGTATGGTTCTACTTTTGTCATTCAGACTGACCACCAACCCTTGAGATGGTTAATGCAAATGAAAGGGGAAAATCCAAAACTATTGAGATGGTCAATCTGCCTGCAAGGGTTTGATTTCACCATTGAGCACAGGTCAGGGTGTCACCATCAAAATGCTGATGGACTCTCTAGGATGTATGTCATCGACTAGAGGTATGAGGTTCATCCAGGAGTGGATTAAATCCTCCTGTCCCTTCGTCTGGGGGGGGCGAGTGTTAGGGAGAATTCTCTGTTTAGGCTGAATTTCCTAACCTAGTGAGTCCCGCAGCAGCTTTGCTGGATTTTTGGGGTTTATTTTTTTCTCCTGCCAAGAGTGAGACTCTTTTACCCTCACTCTTGGACATGACTTGAGAGTGTTTCTGTGACTTGCTATGTGCTTATGGGCTAGGGGGTATTTTTTCCCCATAGGCTATCATTAGTTTTTGAATGTGTGGTACACAGCACCCTCAGTGCAGTAACACAGGGGTTTCATAGAGACCCCCAAACATAGAATCCACACCCTGGGACTGACTACTGTCTCCCTGGGTCTGTAAAGTCACCATTGACTTTACTAGTCTTAACTTAGGAACTTAACCAGTACAAACCATCTTACTGTGGAAATACTGGTAGGGGCAATTAGATTGCCCCTGGGTCTGTTGTCTAGGGGGTACTGTCCCGTCCCCCCTCGCCGAGTTCTGGCTGGTGGCAGTGGATACCACGGAAATATTCCACCGGAATATTTCCCAATGGGATTTCCCATTGTTTTTAATGCACCACTTTTTGGTGCAATGTTAAAGATACCGTCGGTTTATTTAATTAACCGGGAAACCACTTTTTACCTCAACCGCGAAAGAGGGGTAACATCCTTTTAACCGGAAAACTCCACGGCTGGTCTCTTCCCTGGTAGTGCAACGACCTTCAGCTTTCCTCCACGACGAGATCACCTCTTCCTCTGGACGACGCCGCGACTTGCACCCACTACCAGGAACAACTACCACCGCTGGAGGATCCTTTCCACTTTTAAAGGTACTGTGTCCCGCCCAGCTTCCCTTGCCACCGATTGTACGGGGTAGATTTAGCCCTCGGCTCTCGAACCTGGGTAAGCCTGGGACATCCTAACTAAACGTTTTCTAAACTCAGAAAAACCTTTTCTACTCACCTGCAAAGACTTGTGACATTGTGTGATCTTGGGCATATTTTCGCCTGGCTCTCTCTAAAGCGGGCCTCGAACCAAATCTCCTTGTTCCACAATTGACTGCCTTTTCTAACCTTATGTGAAAAGTGTTTTACCTTGCTGCTTTCATTACTTCTGGTTTTTTTCCCTCCCTTTTCTAAAAACTTGTTGGAGTGCCATCTGACGTTAAGCGCTCACCTCTGTTTGGAAATAAGTGGTGTTAACTTAGACTTGTCCAACAAATGAATAGGGATGTACATATAAGTAATAGTGACTGTGTTTTGACTTACTTACCTTTTTCTGTGCTAGTGTAATTTATGAGTGTGCCTTTAAAATAAATAAGTATATACTTTTACACCTAGCTCTGGTCAGTGTTTGCTTGTATTACTGTGCCTCTGTACCTATCCTGTATCCTCTATATACTGCCTAATTCTCCTTGAGGGAAGTCTGACTGCTCAGCCACAGCTACCACAGTGAATCTGTGTGGTGCAGACTGCTACCAAGTGGGTTTACTTCCAACACCTGTAGTCTTAAATCTTTTGCAGTGGTCCCAGAGGGAACTGCACAGGTTTCTGCCTAACACAGGTTGACTATAGGATAAAGGAAAGGAGCAGTGAAAGGCGCATAGAGAAGCTCACTACTCGTACATTTTCTACTGCTCCCGTCACACAAAGAGGAAGCTCTAATGAGGAACCTATGCAATTGGGGTCAGCTAACCAAGGGCCTTTATCCCCTGAGGAAAGATCACGTAGAAGAACTCAGGGATGGTGTATGTATTGTGGCTCAAATACCCACACGGTCCAGGAGTGCCCCATCACTCCCCCGAGACGGTCGGGAAACGCCAACTCCCGGTCGTAGGAGGAACCTCTTTGAATATGCCAGTGTCACAAGGAAATCAGCATCCTCACACTCTAATGTTGGTCTTACATATCACTTTCACATTTGGTAACCAGAAGATGACCGAGATTCCGGCACTTGTGGACAGTGGCGCTGCCGGAAATTTTATTGATGAAGTTGTGGCTAGACAACATCATCTACCTTTGCTCTCTAAAGGTGAAGCTATCCCTGTTGAGAGTGTAGATGGTAGCCCTATAACCTTTGGGCAAATTGTTAATCAAACCTATCCGTTAGCAATGTCAATCGCTACACACGAAGAAGTCATTACCATGGATGTGATACAAACTGCCCATTACCCTGTTATCCTAGGCCTGCCTTGGTTACGAAGGCATAATCCCTATATTAATTGGGCAGCAGGTTCACTCTTCTTGGGATCTGAGTTTTGCCTCAATAATTGTCTAGGTAAAACTAGTATGATATGTCATCCAAGGCAAGAGGAGAACAGACAAGTCACAATTATCGGGTCTGTCATCGGTCTTCCTTCTGAGTATCAAGAATTTGCTGAGTTTTTTTCCTCCTCGGATTACTCTCTACTTCCCCCTCATTGCAGAGATGATTGTGTTATCGATCTAATTCCAGACCAGCCTTTACCCTTCGGAAGGATGTACATACTTTCTTCATCCGAGAAGGTTGCTCTTAGGGAATACCTAGATCTCAACTTACGAAACAGACTTATTACCGAATCTACATCTCCAGCGGCAGCTTCACTATTCTTCGTGCCCAAGAAGAATACTTCTGAACTTCGACCCTGTATAGATTTCAGGGGATTGAACAAGATCACCATCCCAGACAGATATCCGATGCCTTTAATTCCAGATATCTTAGAGGCCGTCAAGGGAGCCCTCATTTATACAAAGCTGGATTTAAAGGGTGCTTACCATCTTATCAGGATCAGAAAGGGAGACGAATGGAAAACGGCTTTCCGGACACTGTTTGGCCATTTTCAATACCAAGTTATGCCATTTGGATTGTCCAATGCCCCGGCCGTTTTCCAGCGATTTATGGACCATTTATTTTCGGATTTACTGTTACACACTGTCATCGTCTACCTGGATGATATCCTGATCTTTTCAAAGGACATCTCTGAACATCAATTCCATGTCAGAGAGGTATTATACAGACTTCAAAAAGATCATTTATTCTGCAATCTGGAGAAATGCTTCTTTCATCAGCCCCAGGTGACCTACCCGGGTTATATTCTTTCGGCACAAGGTATCGCAATGGATCCAGACAAGGTTATGGCAGTTCAGAACTGGGCTAACCCTCGATCAATCAAGGAAATTCAACGTTTCGTTGGATTCTCTAATTTTTATCGTCTGTTTATCCCCAACTTCTCGGCCCTTACTCAGCCTTTAACCATCCTTTTGAAAAAAGGAGTTCCTTATGTCTGGAACGAGGAAACGCAAAAAGCTTTTGACACCTTAAAGAAGAGGTTCACGTCAGCACCCATACTTATGACTCCAGATCAATCACGCCGTTTCATTCTCGAAAAGGATGCCTCCCAGTATGCCTTGGGTGCTGTTCTTCTACAAGAGGATGATCAAGGATTAGAACGCCCCATTGCATATTTGTCCAAAACTCTCGCTCCGGCAGAATTGAATGATACCGTTCTCGAGAAGGAGCTATTGGCGATCAAGAGGGCTTTTGAGGAGTGGAGACACTTGTTATTGGGAGCACAGTATCCAGTAGAGGTCCGTACTGACCATCAAAACTTAAGGATTCTCCAATACGCCCAGACATGTAACAGCCGACAGGCCAGATGGGCTCATTTCTTCTCCCCTTTCAGGATCATATTCTCGTTCATACCCGGAAGATGTAATTTACAAGCAGATGCCTTATCACGTAAAGAGATCACTCATCAATTTTCAGTCAAACCTGAACCGATTTTTCCCCGCTGCGTCCTGAACATTGAAAAGAAATACAAATCTATGGACTTTCTCAAACGCCTGGAACTAAGCTCTGTGCCCTCTGTTCTGAGGAGGCTGACCAGGAAGGAGTTGAGCCTTTTGTCAACAAAGGACGGTTGCTATTTCCATGGTAAACAGGTCTATGTACCCACTAAGTCCTTATAGAAGGAAGTTCTAAGTATGTGCCACGACTCTAAATCCGCAGGACATAGAGGTAATGTTAATACCCGTGAATTGATCTCCCGATACTTTTGGTAGCCTTTAATGCGGAATGACAATTTTCACATAGGTCCAGTCTTGCCCAGTCTGTCTGCAAAATAAGAGCCCAAGACATTCACCCTTCGGAACTCTGGTTAGAATGCCTATACATACATGGCCTTGGCAGATTATTTCAACAGACTTTATTGTGGATCTTTCTATTTCCGAAGGATGCTCAACTATTATGGTAGTTATTGATTTATTCACCAAACTGGCTCATTTTCTCCCATTCGCCGGTCTCCCTTCGGTGGCTCAAATGGCTCGAACTTTCATTTCCCGAATTTTTTCTCTTCATGGCCTACCAGAGACTATACTCTCTGATAGAGGTTCCCAATACACGTCAAGATATTGGAAGCAGGCCTGTCCAATTTTGGGTATCACCCGGGCTTTGAGTTCCGGTTTTCACCCGCAAACCAATGGTCAGACCGAGAGACTAAACAAGACCCTAGAAGGATACCTTCGGAGTTACATCTCAGCAGCACAAGACAATTGGCTAGGCTTGTTACCAATCGCAGAATACGCTTATAACAATGCGTACCATTCAGCGATTAAGACCTCTCCCTTCTTTTGTTCCTATGGGTTTCACCCTGCCTCATTCCCAGACAAAAGGGCTATGGATGACAAATGTCCTGACGTGAAGTCCCTCCTGGAAAGGATACATTGGGGTCAACACGCAGCCTCTCAGGCACTTAGGACTGCTCAGGAAAGAACAAAGAAGATGGCTGATCGTCTCCGATCTAAAGCTCCTGTAATACAACCTGGATATCTGGTCTGGTTATCTTCCCGATTTCTGCCTAAACATCTTAGGCCTTCCAAATTTTCTCCTAAATTCATGGGTCCTTTTCGGGTGATTTCGGTGATAGGAGCAGCAGCTTTCAAGCTGAAACTACCCAAGACATGGGCACAGATACATCCGGTCTTCCATGTTTCCCAGCTGAAACCAGACATTCGAAGTGCTTTTCATCCTGTGGTTTCTTCTCGTCCACCTCCAGTTATGCTCCATACCAATGCAGAGTACGAAGTCTCGGAGTTATGTGATTCATGTATTCACCGTGGTAAATTACAGTACTTAGTGGATTGGAAGGGTTACACACCTTCAGATCGTACTTGGGCATCTGAATTCAGTATCCATGCTCCACGACTAATCAGACAATTTCACAAGAGACACCCCGGTAAACCAGGGGGTAGTGACTTTAAGGGGGGGCATACTGTTACAGCTGTCCTGTTCGATCCCGCTGCTTCCCGTTTCCGGGTACCAATACCCACTTTTCGGCTCGGAATCGGGACTCTCAACATGGAGGAGCCCGAGACTGTGAGCAGCGCACTAGTTGTTCTCGCTCCCCGGACCGCGCGGTTAGCTCCGCCCCAGACTTCCGGAATGGAATATCCGGCAGCTGGAACTTTGGTCCTACGCGTTGCTTCTCTCTTCAGAGATGCGCTGCGCACCGTAAGTTCGCTACCTTTCTGACTTCCAAATTGATCTACTACTGCTACACTGAGTTTCCGCTCTTCATTATCATCAATCCTTTCTCTCTCCTTTCCCCTTCTTTGATCCGTAGAAATCTCGATTAGTTTCTTTGCCCTGCGGAGCAACAGGAAGACACCTCCCAGTATTCGCAGCTGCTCCTACTGGTAGTGTTTTCGCCTTCTAGCAAGTTTTTGGGTTTGTGACTCTCACGGGATTTCCTCCCTCTTCATCTTGTTTTCCTTTTACGCCCACTTAGGAATCAGTCTTAGACCTCCTATTCAGCCTTCTGTTCCTTCAAGTTCAAGCCCCTTATTCTGCTCTTCACTATTCCTCCCTGGGGCTAACTCCGTTGGGTAAGATCCCAATTCTTACAGCATTCTATTCACATTTGTGTCTTGAACTTTGTACATATTCTCATCTGTTATATTTTGCATTCGGCACCTTGTCTGCATTTCCCATCAGATTGAAATACAGAAGCCTAGAAGAGAATAGGCCTGTCAGGGTGAGCTTCCTTTCTAAATCCTCTACCATCCAACTGATTTGGGATTCCGTATCCTTACTTACCTGAACCTCTACCCCGTTTCACTCAGAATCCTTCCTGACAAGATTCCAGACCACATTCAAAATAGCGTGATCCTCCACCAGCCGCTGCAGGAATCCACGCTCCCCAGCAGCACATCACAGGGTTTTTTCCCTTTGGGGTTTCCCCTGGAGACTCCACTCCAACCTAGCCTTTTTGGCTGGGGTTGAGAGGGGTTTTCAGGTAATTCCCTCCTGCTTCTATCCCGAGAGGGCTGACCTTCGTGAAGGTAGGTGTCATTTACAATTGCCGAGAGATAATTTTCTTTCAAGTGCTTATTAATATAAGGTTATTACAAGGGCACAGTGCCCAGAGATCTGAAGAAAGTCACCATCACCCCACTTGATCCTAAGGACCCAGCAAACCTTCGCCCAATAACTAACTCGAATTTCGTTCTTAAACTATTAGACAAGGTAGCAACACAGCAACTTCACCACTTTGTAGAGAACCAGGAGGTTTTGCACTAGCAACAATCAGGCTTCAGAGCGTCCCATAGTACTGAGACAGCCATGCTGGACCTGCAGAATCAGATGCTGAGTTTGTTAGACAAGAATAAGTTAGGGATGCTGATGCTCCTAGACCTAAGTGCCGCTTTCGACCTGGTGGATCATCATCTTCTCATCACGGCACTTAGAGAGAACTGGGGCTGTTCCGAAGGAGCCATTGATTGGCTTCTGTCATTTCTATCTAACCGCCAAGCCAGAGTCCATTGGGGTAGCAGTTTCTCTGATCCCTGTGACATCCTATTTGGAGTTCCCCAAGGGGCCAGCCTGTCACCGATGCTGTTTAATATATATATGCGCACACTGTGCAGCTTATTGGTGGAAGCAGGAGTGTCGTTTACGAATTACGCGGACGACACCCAACTTGTATCGGAATTGGGGGTAGTCATCATGCCACGGATAGCGAAGTGATTGCAAGGGTTTACAAGACAATAGACGACTGGATGCAGGCAAGTTGGATGTGCCTGAATGACTCAAAAACCGAAGTGATGTTGTTTGGTTCTAGTCGTCAGTTGGCCAATCTGGGGCAGAGTACAATTCTTTCCAAATCAAGAATGCCACTATTTTGGTGGCCCCTAAAGTGAAAACCCTGGGTATGATGGTCAATTCTGTGGTCGATTCTCATGCCCAGACCAGCTATCTTCAAAAAAATACGGCGTATTATCTCAGGCTAATGAAAGCAATTAAGCCGTTCCTTAATGAAGGCAATATGGCCACGATAGCCAGAGCCATTATTCTATCAAAGGCTTGACTACGGGAATGCTTTGTTGTTAGGGGCCTCATCCAAGGACCTATCCAGCTGCCAAGTGATCCAGAACAATGCGGTCAGGCTAGTTAAGAACTTGAAGAAGAAAGACCGTACTACTGCAGATAGATTATCTCTGCACTGGCTTAAGGTAGAGGAACGCATAAAGTTCAAGGCTCTCTGTTTGGTACACAAGTGCCTTTATGGCATAGCTCCGGACTACTTGAAAAAAGAGCTTAGTGCTCTATACACCCAGGAGAAGACTACGCTCAGAGGGAAAGTGCCTTTTGACTGTACCTAAGTTCAAGTTGAAATCCGGGTTGGGTAGAACCTTTCTGGTGCTGGCTCCTAAATTGTGGAACAGCGTTCCGGAAACTCCAAGGTCTGAAGTAAATCACCTTGTTTTCAGGAAGCAGTTGAAGACACACCTTTTTAGATGATGAATCGGGGGAACGCAGTGTTCAGGGTCAATCATCAGGCCGCAGTAATCGTTATTTAATGTCTGTCGTGCAGCTGCTGTGTTGTAAGTTTAAGCGCCCTGATGCCCTCGGGCTACCGGCGCTATACAAAAATAAAATAAAACACATACATACATACATACATACATGTAATTGTTCATTGCACTGTTCAATATGGATTGGTTTGTATGTTTGTCATGTGTCGACGCTGAGACTTCTTGGGGGCCTCCCTCACCAGGTCTTCGAGTACCCGCTATACACACTGATTCCTTATTAGCAAGGTCTACAAGTCCACTCTGCCTTGTTCCTTATATCCGGAAGCACAGTCATGTTTCCCCTTTTCCTCCTGTATGACTAATTATGGGCTGCTGCCCATTACGTTCCACCAAGCCAGTCACTTTAGGCTACCCACACCTGGCTTGGACATTTTGCTTTGTTTAGGTTCACCGACCATGCGTGCCCTGTGGCTACACAATGCACGTTAGGTCCATGTGTGCCCCATATACACTCCTTCCTGCGATCCGATCACACGGCACATCAGAGTCGTCTCCGTGGTGACCCACTACTCGCCTGTGCCCGCGCAATGATGTCTCGAGACACTTCCCTTTTGTCCCGCCCCACGAGACGCTACCGCCATGCGCATGCGCATTAGATTTCGTTCGACAGCGCATATGTGCAGCTGACTTACCCAGAGTCAGCACAGGTGCCATTTCCAGACGCCGGTCCTGCTCCAGTTTGCCTTGACTCCTGCAGGTATTTTTTGATCAGACACTCGGATGCCTGACGCTACCCTCGTGGTGTCATCCATTTATGAACTACTCACTTTCAGGCTGGCAGGCTCCTCATTTATGAACCCTCTCCCTCTTTATCTCTATGTTTTTTATATAGGGTGAGCTTTACGGCATTTATACCTGACATTTAGCCTTGATGACTTCATCCCAGGCTCATTTTGCTCCAGCCCTCCTCCAGCATTGGGCTCATTTCAGAAGTTACCTTCAGGTAAATTCAGTACCCCTGCCATGGTTACTGTTCTGATGCAGTCTGTCTGTTTTGTCCCGCCTTGACGGACACCCAATGACCAGTGTGCCCCGCTTTGTTCATCCCAGGTTCCTCATACCCTTTGTCCAGCCGGACCTTGCTCCAACTGCTAGGGGTCCCTCGTCTTCTCCCAACGGGCCCTCCGTCCACGTTCCGGCTGCCTCCATAATAAGTGCCCACTGCGGCGACTCCTGAAACCTCTCCTGTTCATCCGCTCCTACTCCCAGCACGAGCAGTGGTGAGTGGAGTGTTCTTCTGGGACTGCATAGGATATGTCTACAGTAGTAGTTACCTCTTATTGACCCACTCCAGCACCTTGCTGCTGTTTTAACACAGTTCTCCTGTTTATCTACAGAGAGTTCCCTGAGTGTTTTGACCCTAGAAGAAGGCTTCCATCTTTTCTGCCAAAACGTCAGCAGCACACAGACCCAGAATCCTCATGGGCTGTACTTAGTGCTGCATCCATACTTCTAACATCTCACCCAGACGTAGACCAAATATGAGGTCAGACTTTAGCCGGGCATAGGAGACCTACAACCAACGTCTCCTCCAACTGCACTTACATCCTGTGTTTCCTGCACCTAACCACATGGTATTTTCCACTTATTAGCAAGTTGTTTGTTAATTGTACAAGTGGATTGTTTACACCTTAGGACACCTGTAAACATGTTGCACTGGATTTCAAATATAACCATGTGTTTGTTCATTACAATGGTCATCATGTACTGTTATGTATATAAAAATACTTAAATATTTTGTAAAAGAAAGAGTATCAGCTAATTAATAATAAAAAGCTGACATTTTCAAAAGGTAAGAGACATGTGTTCATTAGCAGCGAGTGTGTTGTTTCTAACAATGGCTGCCCCATTTGTATGGGCATCCAAAAGGGCTTAAAACCAGTTTGCATTTGAATTGTTTTGCATGTTTTTGATTTATAGAGGGTAGGACAACCCCCTAGTTATAGCTCCTTTAGTTCTGTCAGGTACCCCATCCTGAAGACTGGCAAAAGACAACTGAAGCCAATGCTCAGGATTCCCACAGAATTAGTCAGACACTCAGCTCCAGTGAAGGCAAGGTTAGTATTTCAAGGATCTTTCCCAGGTCGGGTAAATCCCGGAAAACTGGTCACGTCACCAGGGTGCCCCTTGAAAATAATGGTTTCTCAATTACCTTCCTGTCACTGCAGAATGATGACAAGTCAGAGGTATCCCGGGAACTCCACTATTTCGTGTGGGATTTAAAGGAAGAGTGAACAGAATGGCAAAGCATCACAAAGTGCACACAATGGCCACGTGTTCTAGACCTAAACAAGGGAACCCGAGTGAAAGTCAGCAGCTGAGGGCAAGAACCCTGGACCAACTAGTACAGCATTAAGACTATGCACAGGGACCAGACCCAAGGGATTAGGAAAATAAATGTTTACACATGTAAAGTACAGAGACACATGCATTTCCAGATGAAAAGGACTGGGATCGGGGACATGCGCGAGCCTGGTACACTTGGGGTCTTGGCTGTACCTGTACCCACTAATTTTCATTGTCTAAATATTGCTGTGCACCAACATTCAGTCCGTTTCGTGGAAACACATCCCACACGTGTAAAATAAATGGCTCAGGAAACAGAAGTCAAAGATCATTTCCATGTTGTATTTTAGCAATTCTTACCAGTACCAGGATGAACCTCTGTCCACCTGATATGGGAGCGTCTAAGGGACCAATAATGTTGATGCCAAACCTCACAAATGATGTGCCAACCACTGGCGAAGGCTGCAGTCGGCAATGACACTACCCCCAGTCTTACCAGATAGCTGGCAAGTGAGGCAGGTCTTGCATTGAGCTTCTATATCTACCCACATCTTGTGCAAGCAAATGTGGGTTGAGAGCCTTTGCTTGGTCTTCTTAGTGCCAAGATGACCAGCTAAGGGCACCTCATGGGCCAACTGCAGAAAGAAGGGCCTGTACACCTCGGGTACAACGAACCATTTAACTGCACCATGTTCTGGCTCAGTGGACTCACTATAAAGGTGCTCACCCCCAATAAATCTTAAATGACCTAGGCACTTCGCCTTGTTCCTGGGCCTGGGCCTGTTTCCTCGGGCCCTCCAGAGAGTGGGGGTCTCTCTGGACCTTACAGAAATCGACTCGAGTGGACCCGCCTTCAGCCAACAGGAACTGGAGTTCAGGGTGATTCTCTGGGCTAGTTCCTCTCCCTTAGGAGGGTCCTCGGGCTCTTCTCCCTCAGGAGTTGAGTCTAGAGAGTACACGGCCATTCGATCGGAGCAGCTCGGACCTTGCAATGGTCGTTTCCCTGGGGATCATCCCATGAGAGTACACGGCCATTCGATCGGAGCAGCTCGAACCTTGCAATGGTCGTTTCCCTGGGGATCATCCCATGAGAGTACACAGACCCACGATCGATGCAGCTCGGACCTTGCAATGGTTGTTTCCCTGGGGATCATCCCATGAGAGTAAACAGCCATGCAAGCGGTGCAGTTCAGACCTTGCAATGGTCGTTTCCCTGGTGGATCATCCCATGAGAGTACACAGACACGCGATCGATGCAGCTCGGACCTTGCAATGGTCGTTTCCCTGGGGATCATCCCATGAGAGTACAGAGCCACACGATTGATGCAGCTCGGACCTTACAATGGTTGTTTCCCTGGGGATCTTTCCCGTGAGAGTACACAGCCACATGATCGATGCAGCTCAGACCTTGCAATGGTCATTTCCCTGGGGATCATTCCGTTGAGAGTAAACAGCCAAATGATTGATGCAGCTCAGACCTTGCAATGGTCGTTTCCCTGGGGATCATCCCATGAGAGTACACAGCCACTCCATCGGTGCAGCTCGGACCTTGCAATGGTCGGTTCCCTGAGGATCATCCCATGAGAGTACACAGCCACACGATAGATGCAGCTCGGGCCTTGCAATGGTCGTTTCCCTGGGGATCATCCAATGAGAGTACACAACCACGCGATCGGTGTAGCTCAGACCTTGCAATGGTCGTTTCCTTGTGGATCATCCCATGAGAGTACACAGCCACGCGATCGGTGCAGCTTGGACCTTGCAATGGTCATTTCTGTGGGGATCATCCCATGAGAGTACACGGCCATTCGATCGGAGCAGCTCGAACCTTGCAATGGTCGTTTCCCTGGGGATCATCCCATGAGAGTACATAGACCCACGATCGATGCAGCTCGGACCTTGCAATGGTTGTTTCCCTGGGGATCATCCCATGAGAGTAAACAGCCATGCAAGCGGTGCAGCTCAGACCTTGCAATGGTCGTTTCCCTGGTGGATCATCCCATGAGAGTACACAGACACGCGATCGATGCAGCTCGGACCTTGCAATGGTCGTTTCCCTGGGGATCATCCCATGAGAGTACAGAGCCACACGATTGATGCAGCTCGGACCTTACAATGGTTGTTTCCCTGGGGATCTTTCCCGTGAGAGTACACAGCCACATGATCGATGCAGCTCAGACCTTGCAATGGTCATTTCCCTGGGGATCATTCCGTTGAGAGTAAACAGCCAAATGATTGATGCAGCTCAGACCTTGCAATGGTCGTTTCCCTGGGGATCATCCCATGAGAGTACACAGCCACTCCATCGGTGCAGCTCGAACCTTACAATGGTCGTTTCCATGGGGATCATTCCATGAGAGTACAGAGCCACGCGATCGGTGCAGCTCGGACCTTGCAATGGTCGGTTCCCTGAGGATCATCCCATGAGAGTACACAGCCACACGATCGATGCAGCTCGGGCCTTGCAATGGTCGTTTCCCTGGGGATCATCCAATGAGAGTACATAGCCACGCGATCGGTGTAGCTCGGACCTTGCAATGGTCGTTTCCTTGTGGATCATCCCATGAGAGTACACAGCCACGCGATCGGTGCAGCTTGGACCTTGCAATGGTCATTTCTGTGGGGATCATCCCATGAGAGTACACAGCCATACGGTCGATGCAGCTCAGACCTTGCAATGGTCGTTTCCCTGGGGATCATCCCATGAGAGTGCACAGCCACCCGATCGGTGCAGCTCAGACCTTGCAATTCTCATTTCCTGTGGGATCATCCCATGAGAGTACACAGCCATGAGATCGGTGCAGCTCGGACCTTGCAATGGTCGTTTCCCTGGGGATCATCCCATGAGAGTACACAGCCACGCGGTCGATGCAGCTTGGGCCTTGCACTGGTCGTTTCCCTGGGGATCATCCCATGAGAGTACACAGCCACGCGATTGGTGCAGCTCGGACCTTGCAATGGTTGTTTCCCTGGGGATCATGCCATGAG
The DNA here is from genome assembly GCF_040938575.1 of Ambystoma mexicanum. Lineage (NCBI taxonomy): Eukaryota > Metazoa > Chordata > Amphibia > Caudata > Ambystomatidae > Ambystoma > Ambystoma mexicanum. The sequence continues at coordinate 26,291,988 of NC_090939.1, read as the reverse complement.
AGTAAACAGCCATGCAATCGGTGCAGCTCAGACCTTGCAATGGTCTTTTCCCTGGGGATCATCTCATGAGAATACACAGCAACGCCATATATGCAGCTCGGACCTTGCAATGGTCGTTTCCCTGGGGATCATCCCATGAGAGTACACGGCCATTCGATCGGAGCAGCTCGAACCTTGCAATGGTCGTTTCCCTGGGGATCATCCCATGAGAGTAAACAGCCATGCAATCGGTGCAGCTCAGACCTTGCAATGGTCGTTTCCCTGGGGATCATCCCATGAGAGTACACAGCCACTCAATCGGAGCAGCTCGAACCTTGCAATGGTTGTTTCCCTGGGGATCATCCCAAGAGAGTAAACAGCCATGCAATTGGTGTAGCTCAGACCTTGCAATGGTCTTTTCCCTGGGGATCATCTCATGAGAATACACAGCCACGCCATATATGCAGCTCGGACCTTGCAATGGTCATTTCCCTGGGGATCATCCCATGAGAGTACACGGCCATTCGATCGGAGCAGCTCGAACCTTGCAATGGTCGTTTCCCTGGGGATCATCCCATGAGAGTACACGGCCATTCGATCGGAGCAGCTCGAACCTTGCAATGGTCGTTTCCCTGGGGATCATCCCATGAGAGTACACAGACGCACGATCGATGCAGCTCGGACCTTGCAATGGTTGTTTCCCTGGGGATCATCCCATGAGAGTACACAGACCCACGATCGATGCAGCTCGGACCTTGCAATGGTTGTTTCCCTGGGGATCATCCCATGAGAGTAAACAGCCATGCAAGCGGTGCAGCTCAGACCTTGCAATGGTCGTTTCCCTGGTGGATCATCCCATGAGAGTACACAGACACGCGATCGATGCAGCTCGGACCTTGCAATGGTCGTTTCCCTGGGGATCATCCCATGAGAGTACACAGACCCACGATCGATGCAGCTCGGACCTTGCAATGGTTGTTTCCCTGGGGATCATCCCATGAGAGTAAACAGCCATGCAAGCGGTGCAGCTCAGACCTTGCAATGGTCGTTTCCCTGGTGGATCATCCCATGAGAGTACACAGACACGCGATCGATGCAGCTCGGACCTTGCAATGGTCGTTTCCCTGGGGATCATCCCATGAGAGTACAGAGCCACACGATTGATGCAGCTCGGACCTTACAATGGTTGTTTCCCTGGGGATCTTTCCCGTGAGAGTACACAGCCACATGATCGATGCAGCTCAGACCTTGCAATGGTCATTTCCCTGGGGATCATTCCGTTGAGAGTAAACAGCCAAATGATTGATGCAGCTCAGACCTTGCAATGGTCGTTTCCCTGGGGATCATCCCATGAGAGTACACAGCCACTCCATCGGTGCAGCTCGGACCTTGCAATGGTCGGTTCCCTGAGGATCATCCCATGAGAGTACACAGCCACACGATCGATGCAGCTCGGGCCTTGCAATGGTCGTTTCCCTGGGGATCATCCAATGAGAGTACACAACCACGCGATCGGTGTAGCTCGGACCTTGCAATGGTCGTTTCCTTGTGGATCATCCCATGAGAGTACACAGCCACACGATCGGTGCAGCTTGGACCTTGCAATGGTCATTTCTGTGGGGATCATCCCATGAGAGTACACGGCCATTCGATCGGAGCAGCTCGAACCTTGCAATGGTCGTTTCCCTGGGGATCATCCCATGAGAGTACACAGACCCACGATCGATGCAGCTCGGACCTTGCAATGGTTGTTTCCCTGGGGATCATCCCATGAGAGTAAACAGCCATGCAAGCGGTGCAGCTCAGACCTTGCAATGGTCGTTTCCCTGGTGGATCATCCCATGAGAGTACACAGACACGCGATCGATGCAGCTCGGACCTTGCAATGGTCGTTTCCCTGGGGATCATCCCATGAGAGTACAGAGCCACACGATTGATGCAGCTCGGACCTTACAATGGTTGTTTCCCTGGGGATCTTTCCCGTGAGAGTACACAGCCACATGATCGATGCAGCTCAGACCTTGCAATGGTCATTTCCCTGGGGATCATTCCGTTGAGAGTAAACAGCCAAATGATTGATGCAGCTCAGACCTTGCAATGGTCGTTTCCCTGGGGATCATCCCATGAGAGTACACAGCCACTCCATCGGTGCAGCTCGAACCTTACAATGGTCGTTTCCATGGGGATCATTCCATGAGAGTACAGAGCCACGCGATCGGTGCAGCTCGGACCTTGCAATGTTCGGTTCCCTGAGGATCATCCCATGAGAGTACACAGCCACACGATCGATGCAGCTCGGGCCTTGCAATGGTCGTTTCCCTGGGGATCATCCAATGAGAGTACATAGCCACGCGATCGGTGTAGCTCGGACCTTGCAATGGTCGTTTCCTTGTGGATCATCCCATGAGAGTACACAGCCACGCGATCGGTGCAGCTTGGACCTTGCAATGGTCATTTCTGTGGGGATCATCCCATGAGAGTACACAGCCATACGGTCGATGCAGCTCAGACCTTGCAATGGTCGTTTCCCTGGGGATCATCCCATGAGAGTGCACAGCCACCCGATCGGTGCAGCTCAGACCTTGCAATTCTCATTTCCTGTGGGATCATCCCATGAGAGTACACAGCCATGAGATCGGTGCAGCTCGGACCTTGCAATGGTCGTTTCCCTGGGGATCATCCCATGAGAGTACACAGCCACGCGATCGATGCAGCTTGGGCCTTGCACTGGTCGTTTCCCTGGGGATCATCCCATGAGAGTACACAGCCACGCGATTGGTGCAGCTCGGACCTTGCAATGGTTGTTTCCCTGGGGATCATCCCATGAGAGTAAACAGCCATGCAATCGGTGCAGCTCAGACCTTGCAATGGTCTTTTCCCTGGGGATCATCTCATGAGAATACACAGCAACGCCATATATGCAGCTCGGACCTTGCAATGGTCGTTTCCCTGGGGATCATCCCATGAGAGTACACGGCCATTCGATCGGAGCAGCTCGAACCTTGCAATGGTCGTTTCCCTGGGGATCATCCCATGAGAGTAAACAGCCATGCAATCGGTGCAGCTCAGACCTTGCAATGGTCGTTTCCCTGGGGATCATCCCATGAGAGTACACAGCCACTCAATCGGAGCAGCTCGAACCTTGCAATGGTTGTTTCCCTGGGGATCATCCCAAGAGAGTAAACAGCCATGCAATCGGTGTAGCTCAGACCTTGCAATGGTCTTTTCCCTGGGGATCATCTCATGAGAATACACAGCCACGCCATATATGCAGCTCGGACCTTGCAATGGTCATTTCCCTGGGGATCATCCCATGAGAGTACACGGCCATTCGATCGGAGCAGCTCGAACCTTGCAATGGTCGTTTCCCTGGGGATCATCCCATGAGAGTACACGGCCATTCGATCGGAGCAGCTCGAACCTTGCAATGGTCGTTTCCCTGGGGATCATCCCATGAGAGTACACAGACGCACGATCGATGCAGCTCGGACCTTGCAATGGTTGTTTCCCTGGGGATCTTTCCCTTGAGAGTACATCAAGAGGATAACTCCCCTCCTCTTGATGTTGCAACTTATTCCAGGGGATTTGCCTCCCTTCCCCAAGTTCCTCTCACATTCAATGTACTTCACAAATCCTTAGGGCATGAATCATCCTTGGGATTCTCTGACTCACACAACAACACCTGTTATACTCCCCTGCCAGGTTCTATCATATAGTTCCTTGATACAATGTGGGTGCAGGTCCCAGACTCACAAAACACCTGGTATACTCTCCTGCCAGGTTCATTTTCACATTCACTGTAGTTCACTTTCCAGGACTTTCATTATGTAGTTCACTTTATACACACTTGCTTCCGCCTGGTGTGTTCCCCTGCCAGGTCTTTTAATATTCATTGAATTTCAGACTTTCCCACCACACTGTTTTTCTCCCAAATATATTTTATAATGTGGCTGTGGGTCCCAGACCCCTTTTCCATGGACTTATCTTGTAATCAAATGTCACAGGGGCACTGTGTCGTAATCGCAGATGACAGGTCTAGGCAGATTACTGGGGGTCTCTAAGGTAGCAGGGAATTAGCACATTTCTGATAATTCTTCCTAAGACTGGGGGTGGACTAGTGCGGGAGGATCAACTGGGCAAGGGGTGTCCGGGGAGTGGAAGTGTGACACTGAAGTTGAGACATGGTACTCCCTTCCTTATGACACCTTTTCCCCATCCTACCTTGTATGATATCTAGAAACTCAACCCCCTCTTTCTTGACAGAGTCAGGCAATTGCCGATAATTACGCACACCTGACTTCCCTTTTCTTTCCACATAGGGATAAAAGGCAGAGCATGAAAGCACACTCTAAGCAAGGCCAAACGCATGAGGAAGCAGCTATTCCAGGATGGCAGTTCAAGCAGAGGAGAAAGGCGGCGAGACCTGAAAGGACGAGAAGGGAATTGCCCTTGCCCTTTTCAACCCAGACCAGTGGAACTTCCGAGAAGGGAAACGTAAGACCGGGAATTGACGAATGGTGCGAATGATGTCAGCGTTAGATGGGACCCTCCCACACTGGTTGCCATTGTGGTACCGTCCTCGACTCCAGAGGCAGGAGATGACAACATAGTTTGGCACAGCCGGTGAGTCGGAAAGAGCTGATAATAGATCAGACTGTGTTGGGCTCAAGGTTGTGAAGAGCAACATTATATAAAGAAAGACTAATGGATAGAGGTTCTTTGTAAACAAAATTGGTATCACAGTTAAAGTGGTCCGGCACCATGTGGGCACTCATCCGAAGGACTCTGACTAGTACCCCGCTCCTGAGCAAGGAGAATGTATTGAACTAAGATTATTGAAAGTACAAGTACCAAGAGGCCATAGGAGATGATGGCTTAAGGTGTCAAAGTGGTTATATGAGGGGCAAGCCAAACCCCTTTGACAGTCGAAGGTAAATGGCACATTGTGGAGGCAAATGTGAACCTGACTGAAGGATGCTGGTGAATAAGGGTGAACGGTAACACACCCGTGAACATTGTGATGACAAGTGTGGACCTGACTGAGGGATGTCCACAGTGTGTGGTTGGTCTAAGCACGACTGACAGAGGCTAACGTTGAGAGAAGGACCGGAGCCCGGCTGAGGGGATACAAAGGTGAAGAGTAATCACCCGATGTGAAAATCAACCGAAGGAACTTTTGTATTGTTAATAGCATAACAGGCCCTCTGAAGCAAGAGACTTTGCATGAAAGAGACTTGGACACAGAAGCTCCTGATATTGAGAAAAGGAACTACAACCTCGTGCTGGAGAAGCACAGAGTGTGCTGTGCTCAAGAGTCCTGCCTTGTCCCGTGATAACAACGTGGGGATGGGAGACCCCGGCCATAACAACCTGATTTATCATTTTGGGAACACTTCTTTCTTTTCTTGTGAACATTATCACACACTATTTTTGTAGCATAGTGGTAAGGATTGGCAATAGGTTTTTTAGTATAGGGCCTTTTTATTTGACTAGACTCCACTTGGATGGTATTATTATTATTTGATGGTCGTAGCTTTCTCCCATCTTAGATTTAGGTTTAGGTTAGGTGCTTATCTCACCCATTTTTACCGTTTAATAAACACCCTTGAACTGTGATCACTTGTGTCTGTCTTACTTTGATACCATGCCTTCCCTACAGCATGGACCTGCCTACAGGCTCCTCCTGGAAGGGAGATGTCCCCTCCTCTGCGCAGCAGTGCAAGCTTCTGTGTCTCACCCTCAGGCTGGATCTCTCTCCCACGGCATGCATCTGGGGTACTTGATGATGGTTCCGGGAACGTGAGAGAATACTCTATTGGTTCCACTCTGCGGACATGGATGTTAACGAAGTCGAGTCAGAAAGCAATCCATCCACCCTTAAAGAGCCCTGTAAATGATTGTACTGCTCAATGCCCATATAGCCAACTAACACTTGGGATTCCCAGGGAGGTGCAGTGCAATCTTTACTTGGGGATTCCTGGTCCTCTATGGGGTCGCCCCCAGTGGGATCCCACTTGTGCTGTGCCTTATTTATTTATATTTATTTATTTTAGTTTTTCAGTAAGGCGTCACATTCCCTAAGGCCTCAGACTCAGCAAGTAAGAGGAGAGCATAGCAACGAGTGAAACGATCAGCAGGATTATAAGTTAGTCGAATTTAGGGGGTGTTAAGGTGAGCGGGCTCACCTTGCTATTCCCAAAGGGGATTGCTCCCCCTTGAGGTGAAGGGACAAATTCCCTTGAATCGTCACATACCCCTTCAGTCAGTTTGGAGCTCTCCTCTAGACGCCCTAATGGGAAGGTCCTTCCTACATTCTACGGTAAAGCAGAAAGTTTGTAACTTTAAGGATTACTTAATTACTCTAGTGTTGGAGTCTTTTCCTAGGCACATTCATTTAGGGGAGAATGGTCAGTACTAGACAAACTTTTCACCCTGTCAAGTAATATTGTAGAATGGTCACGTCCCATTTGATAGCCACAACCTCAAATCACAACGAGACTTGGCCCAGTCAATCTCAAAGTCACTTGGCCTAGTAAGATCGTTGTCTCTGTCCTCCCTCTGTTCCCCTTTCCTTGCCTTGTCGCGCCTTGAAAAACTTGTGTATAGGCGCGTTACAAATGCCATATCATATCATATCATACCACAGTTGCAGAGGCTTGTTCTCAAGCAAACAATTTCCTACTGGTGTTCTTTCCAATCAAGCAACTGTGAGAGCACTGCTCCCAGGCCTACTTTGAACACTACAGTCTATAAAATGAACTCATGGTGGACATCGGGCATCTTCCAGACAGGTTATTCACAGAGTATTTGTTTTAAATCTTCAAAACTTTTCGGATCATGGTGATTCCAGACAAGCTTGTTTGGGTGGGAGCTTTCGAGCTTGTCTGTAAGGTTGGCTGCAAGGGCTGAAATGTTAGAGATGAACCTTCGATAGTAATTGGCCAGCCTTAGAGCTAGCAATAATAACCGCAGTGCCACTCCTCAGTGCCAGGGAACTCATCATCTTGGTTCATCAATGGATCTGAAACATCAAGAAAAGTGTGTGAGTTCCTTTATGTACAAAGGTTGGTTTTTTCATCGATCCACATTAGAACGTAAACATGTTTGTTCCAAACTGTGGGACAGCGGGTATTCATTTTTCTCACTACTTCTTCTTCAAACCCTACCAGTCCTTCTGCCCTACATTGTAACATAACCCCCTCCCATGCCGCATCATGGAAGTCAGACCCCTCAATGCGCATCAGTTGTCTTGTATGGCACCATGGAATGCTTTGCCCTTTCTCGCTGCGACACTTTAATCTGCTGTGGATTGTAAACAGTTGCTCCCCCCTTCTCGCCCCTTCTGTCACATATTTCAATATAATGTGTTGTGTGGCCTCCTTTTATGCCATTCACGTGTGTTTCATATGATTGTCGGCATATACTTCCTCCCTCTCACCTATCCATTGGACAGTAACCAAGTGTCCCTGAAACAAGCCCCTTGTTTTACACAATGATAAATGCATCAAACACGCCCGCCCCCTCTCCTGCTAACACTTCTTGAGGGAGAAAGAGCTTGGCCACCACTGTAACGTGTGGAATGAGAGAGCGGTGATGAATCCTGCGGACCCCTCACTAAATCCCGGCCTAAAGTCTCCTCCCCGGTGGCCAGGGGAAGGCAGACACTCCCTGATCCTGAGTTTAGGGGTGGTGTTCTGCCGGGCGATCACATGGTAGGAGAAAGGGCCAGGGGAGTGAGAGGAATCCATGCAGTGAGACACAGTATTTGTCTTCCTCAAGGGAGGATATCCCGCAAATGCCAAAGAATATAATGGCTTATAATTCCCACAGATAGTCACTGACGCTGATATGGTATCACTTAGATTTCTCAATACTAACTAATGCCCTCAGCCCAGGAGGATAGCTCAGAGGCAGCGTGCTCGCCTTGGAAGCAAGATGACACAAGCAACACAGGTTCCATCCCGGGGTCCGTGTTTAGAAACCTCTGGGTATTGAGCACGTTAGAAATAACCTATCATATCTATATCAAACAGGCTTTGCTAATGGATATGAAGAATTTGGCACTGGAGAGCATGACAATAGCCAGGGCATCGCTACCAGTATTGGACAACAAAGGGAAGATTTTACCTGGTTACGAGGTTCCTAATCATCCAGTGCAGAGTGAGGGCAAGGCATCCATTCTAGCAGTTACAAGACCCCTGAGCCAACCAATGGATGCTATTGTGAAGGCTATAAAGCACCATGAGGCAAACCATCCTCCAACAAGGTATATGTCCCATCTCCAATTGCCATAACTAATCCTAGCAAGCACCCCCTTCTCCTATTCAATAAGATAGACCTTGTTTCTACTTGTAGAATGTCCCAAAGTTGATATCTAAATTCTCAAGAGATAGTTCGACAAATAAAGTGACACACTGGTTAAGAACAGGGAGGGGCGGTTGCTCTAGTATCAGAGAGGATATTTTTGGTTGCCAGCTGCTTTCATATTCCCTAAATATGGATTTTATTGTAGTTTACTTATCCTCGGTCCATCTGCTGCAGGGTGTCTTGGGTATGGAGCAGAGGGCACTCCCTCCATTGGACCTGGAAAATGTAATTACTTTGGTCTGCCCAGCAAATGGCCTTCCTGTGTGCCCATACAAGGGGGTGGGAGAGAGTAGGAGGGGGTGAGTGCAGTACTTGGAAGCAGTGTGACCCTGGGGTCGTCTAAAGCAGGGCAGCAGGACCAGATTATGACTTGACTGGTGGGCAACGCTGACCCTGCACTGGCTCCTAGATCGATTATTAAGGATGGGCCTTTTTCTTCTTGATGCCCCCCACTTGTACCAGCTAATCCATCAAGGAATATTAACAGAGACCACACATTGGGGCTGCCACTAAGGGGTATGGTGGTGGGCATTGTGGAAGTTAATGATTCCATTTTGGGGGAAATGGACTGATGGGATGATGTACTAACAGCAGTCTACAGTAACCCTGTTTCTGTCATTGATGATCAGAGGACTGATGCTGCTGTGTTGACTCCAGGATCTGGGGTGCAGGCACTTTCCTGGAAGGTAGCTGGCCTGTGTAGGCCCCTGCTAGATGAATCCTGGATGTCACTATGGTAGGTTCGTGGGTGATGACCAGCAGGGCCCACATGCCATTGTGCCAATTGTCAAGTATGATTGACTATGTGTTGCTCAATCCTGAGGTGTGGCCACTTGTCATTGAAACTGCAATGGCCTACAATGAACTGGCGAGCACTCAGGCTGAAAATTGGTAAAATGACCCTTGCGTACCAATCCTTGGTACGATGGTGAGTGCCGACTAGCCAAAAGCATTATGATCAGACAGGTCAAAGTGGTGAAATCTGAAGGTATTGAGTGCCTGTGGGCTGCAAGGAGGGATTATACATATATTATGAAAAGGAAAAAACAAGAACATCAGAATTAATTGTGGGACTCCTTGTTGCAGGCAAAGAAAAGTGGAAACTCGAAAAGGTGCTGGGAACTCCTGAGCAGAGCACGTCCTACCAAGCACAATGGTCTACTAGGGCTATCCCGGAATTGATGTGGGTTGACCACGTCACAAATCTATACAAGGACCAACGTGTTTTTGAGAGTGGGCACGCTGGTAATATCAGCATTGACCAGACTGCACCCACACTGAGCCTCGCTGAGGGAGAAGTAAGGTTAGCACTAGAGTCACGGGCGCCGGAATGAAATGCTCCCCATGTAAAGGCACCCGCAAACAGAACTCGTAGTTTGCCAGTCCAGGAACTACGGCACTGGCAAGCTTACCGGTACCGTAGTTTCCGGATTGGCAAACTTGTGATGACCCCCAATGTTGTCCTTAATGGTTCTGGAGGGGCAGGGAGACACCTGTTTGGATGAGACTTTCATAGACCGGACTTGTCTGGAAACCTCATCAGGTGTGACAGGAGAGAGGGAGGAGAGGAGGAGGTGAGGAGGTGCGGTAAAGGAGTGTCTGAGAGAGGTAGAGGGAGGGAGGGGAGCAGATGAGAGTGAGAACAGCATGCCCTGAGTTTTTGTGGTGAAATGAGAGGCCAGGACCGAGCAGAGGGCCTGGGTGGGATACTGCAGTAGTATTGGATTTAAACATTTGGCCGTGTTGTTAGATGCCGTGGAGATGCAGGTTTGAATGTAGACTCTTTTTTTACAGAAGAAGGATAGTCTATATTGCCTTTGAAATATGCGGCAGGACAGTTTGTAAGAGGATGAACCTGAAGATCCCCATTTCCGTTCAGCTGCTCTGCACTTGCGTTTCAGGACGGCCAGGGTGGAGTTGTACCAAGAATTGCACTTTTTGGCAGGCTTCAGGGGGTCCCCCATGACAGGGGCAAGGGTGTCAAGAGTGTTAGAGATGGACAGGTGAAGGTTGGAAAGGGCTGTGTCAGGATGGGAGTCAGCCACAGGAGTAGGTGGAGGAGATTAGGTGGAGGAAAAGGCTGCCACTGACAGTCTATTCATGGGTCAGATGACCGTGAAGACAAGTGGCAGTGCTGGGTGGGCCATTGCCAGGGGAACAGGAAGCTTCAAGTGAGAAGAGAGAAGAAAGTGATCAGTTCAGGAGAAAGGAGTGGTGAGAGGGTTAGAGAGGGATGTCAGAGGAGATGAGAGCATCAAAAGTGTGTCCGACAGAGTGGGTCAGGCCAGAGTGTAGAATGGAAAGGGAGAGGGAGTTTCAGATGTTGTGGAAAATCCCTGAAGAGTCAGGAGAGTCCAGGTGGATGTTGCGATCCCCAAGGAGGAGAAGCGGGGTGGCAGAGGAGAAGCAAGAAGACGTGAGGTCAGCCCATTCAGAGAAGAAGAGGGTGGCCCGGCCAGGTGGCCTGTAGAAGGTGACCAGGGTCAGAGAGGAGCCAGGAGAGATAGAGAGCCTTCAGACCAGGCCTTCAAAGGAGGGGTAGGGTTGAGTGGGAATGATGGAGACATGAATACACTCAGGAAACATCAGGGCGAGTCTGCCTCTGGGCCTGTTGGGCCTGGGCTCGGAGGGGATCTTGTAGCCCTCAGGAAGAAGTGTGTCAAAACATGTGGCAGAGCTGGCCTTAAACCATGTCTCGGTAAGAGCGAGAACATCTAGATCCAGCAGTTCAAGGAGGTGGCAGATGTCAGAGGAGTGTTTGACAGCAGAGCAACCGTTTGGAGTAGCAGTGTGGCGCAGGTAGCCACTTTTGAAAGACTTCCAAAGAGAGGTACAGGGGACAGAGCTCCCCACTGGAAGGGACAGAGGAGCCTGAGAGGTAGAGATAGGAGGAGGCAGAGGAGTCAAGGAAGAGGTGGATGGCACAGGGGTGAAAGAGGTGGGAGCCAAGGGAGGCGAGGTAGCCAGGAGAGAGGCATCTGGCAAGGGAGCCAGAGAGGTAGATGACGAGGGGGGAAGGGAGCCAGGAGAGCCAGAGCTGGCAAGGGAGCCAGAGTAGTGGAGGGAGGGGGTGGCAAGGGAGCCAGAGTAGCAGAGCGAGAGGGTGGCAAGAGAGCCATGGAGGTAGGTGGCAAGGGAGCCAGAGTAGCAGAGGGAGGGGATGGCAAGGGAGCCATGGAGGTGGGTGGCAAGGGTACCAGAGTAGTGGAGGGAAGGAGTGGCAAGAGAGCCAGAGTAGCAGAGGGAGAGGGTGGCAAAAGAGCCATGGAGGTAGGTGGCAAGGGAGCCAGAGTAGCAGAGGGAGGGGATGGCAAGGAAGCCATGGAGGTGGATGGCAAGGGTGCCAGAGTAGTGGAGGGTGGGGGTGGCAAGCGTGACATAGAGGAAGATGGCAAGGGAACCAGGGAGTAGGATGAAGGTGGCCAAGGCACCCACGCAGAGGTAGCCGGGTGGCAGAAGGAAGAAAGTTGATGAGGCGAGGGAGGTGCCTATCGAAAAGTAGATGGTTGGGCTGAGGCCCTTGTACCAGGATGGTACCATTTAGATTTACATTAAGGGTGACTCTGGAGGAATGGAAGGAGGCTAAGAGGACCTCCTAATGTGTGCCACCATTAATGGGTGAAGAGGAGTAAGGAGAAAGCAGAGTGACCATATGAAGGGTCTGTAGGTCGGGAGAAGGAATGACCAAGAGGATATTGGTGAGAGTCTCTCTCTGGCAGAAGCACTGACATAGGTGTCAGCGATGGGAAGGCCTTGGTTGGATACCAGTGTGTCCTTCTTAAGCTTTTTCCTATCAGACTTAGTGAGAGGCGAAGGGAGATAGAGAAGCAATTAGAGAAGATGGGGGAAATAGAGAGCACCACAGTGGGTGGGGGAGGGAGGAGAGGAGGCACTTCACAGGGCTGATCAACTGAGGTGCAAGGGAGGGGTACAATGGGAGGGGTAGGGAGATAGAGAGAACACAGGGATACACAAGTATGGGGTACAGGCTAACAACAATAGGTTACAGTAGGGTTACAACTTCTACAACAGAGTACAGAGAACAACAGAACAGCTGCAGACAATGAGTACCAACAGGGGCAGCCAGCTCAGAGCACCCTGGTGGGTGTGGGGGAGCTGGAAGCCAGAGTGGGGGAACCTACAGAGGAGGAGAAAGGCCTATTGGAAAAAAATCATATCATGAGACCAGAGCAGTGGCCCAATACGAACTGTAGGGGAAAGTAGTTGCAGGGGTCCACAAGCGGTCATCTAGAAAGAAAAAGTGGGAGATGCAAGAAAAGTGCAAGAAAAACTGTAGTGGTAATGAAGAAATAGAGTACGGCTACCCTGGAGAAAGGGCAGCCTAGTGGATGCGTGGGACACAGTGCAAGGTAAGAAAATGCCTTGGAAAAGAATGCACACATAAGGTAGGGCAGTTTGGTAGGTTGCAGTAATGGCTGTGCTCCCGCCTGAACCTTTACTACCTTGTGGTTGCTGTTGGTCAATGGCTGCACTGCATGTTTGCAATCTTTGATTCCATCTCCCGTTCTGACACCTTTCTCGCCAAACACCTGTGTCGCTCACCACTGCGGCCTTATCCTGCGAGGGCTTTGCCCCACAGGGTCTGATCCTTGGTTCTTAAAGGCTTGGAAGCATGGACGTAGTGTTGAGTGCTACGTATCGTCGGGCAGTGTCTCCTGTGCTCCTGTGTCGCTGAACACTGTGGCCTTGTCCTGCAAGGGCTTTGCCACAGAGTGCCCAATCCTTGGTTCTTAAAGGCTCAGAAGTGTGGACGTAACGTTGCGTGCTAGGTATCATCGGGCAGAATCTCCTGCGCACCTGCGTTGCTCAACACTGCGACTTTGTCCTGCAGGAGCAGAGAAAACTCCAATAAAGAATGGCGCGGGCGAAGGCAGACCAGGTGAAGCTGTTTGCTGGGTCACGAGGAGCCTCTGCAACAGAATACCTGTGAACGCTGAGAGGATTGGTAGCGTGTGACTTACTCAGTGAGTTCATAGGTTGCAACTGTCTTCGGGGCACCCCGAGACTGCTTGAATGTTCCAGGAAGGCAGTTTCACTTGCGTATGAGTGAAAGAAGTGTTACTGGTGCTTTTGAATACCAAACTATCAAAAAGCAGCGAAAGTTGTATTCAGTGAAACCAAGTGACTGTAAATTTAAGCATGTGAGTTTATGGAAAAGCCAACAACCCGGTGGGACAGCATTGTTAAAAGCTAAGACATGAAACCATTACCCAAGAAAAGTGAAGCTAAAACCTAAGCGATACAAGCCCAACAGATATTGCCAGAGGAGAAAAGGGAGTAATGGAAGACCCAAGGGTTGTGAAATTTGCTATCAATGTTTTGTTCAACATATAACAGCTGATTTAAACACACATTTCCAAAGTCAAAAAAGGAACAGAAAAATACTCTTTCCTTTTCAGTATTTAGTTAGTTGTGTAGTGGCGGAATGAAAGTGGCAAAAAGGCTGCCCTTCTGAAAATGTTTATTCAGAGGGAGAGAAGCATGTGTAGTATTAAAGTTCACCAAAGTGAACCTGGTTTGTAAAAGTCTAATGCTTCAAAATAACAAACATGAAATTGTTATAAATCTGTTATAAGTTGAAGGTTACCACTAAAGCATGTCCTGTTTTGTGAAATGCTGTTCGGGTTGGGGAGCATACCCGGATGACAAACCTTTGAAGAAGTGGGTCTGGCATGGGCGTAGACCAGGTAGCATTTGATGAAGTGCTATAAAGTGGACTTAACAAATACATTAGATATTGTTTTGTGGTTCTGAAGGAAGAACTTCATAAATCTGCTCTGGAGGTGTTACATTTCTTCAAAAGCATTCAGTTGTGGCAAATCATCTTGACAAAGACAATTTTTTGTTGCCTAGTGGAGAAGATAATTCTAAGGCTCATTCCTTTGCAAAGAATAGAAAAAACTTTCTATTTTCTTTTGTATATCTTTGAAGTGTCTATCGTCCAGTTGAAGTTACAAAGAACTGTGTTGGAACTTCGTTACAAATCAAGACTTCCTTATTTTCCTTTGAACTGTGGAGCAAGAATCCTGTTTGAATCTGGGGAAGGGGAATTCACTGAGATCATGAGCCAGGACTGTGGTCAAATTATGAATTCAATTGTTATATTAATTTTGTTGTTTAGAACTGCCATGAATTTCCTTATTGATTTGTTGAATGTATAAGTGTAAGGGACAGATTTTCTTTATTACAGTGTTTTCTTTAGTTTATCTTAGGCAGGAAAATCCCTGTCATGGTAGGAATAGTGAAGCATTTATCCATCCTTTTTATTTAACAAAATGACACATTTTGAAAATTACTTACAAAGGTACAAAAATGGTAGCAGGCGCCCCTCTCTCGAAAGAACCAGGCATGATAACCTGTTCAGTGGTTTTTAACCACATTGAGAGTTCGCAGCCATTGCTTTTTGCTCACTGTACCTTCACAGATGGGAAATATCCATTTGCATATCAGTCTTTGTCCCGCCCACATGGGCAGTCCAGCACCGAAATGCTATGGCAATTCCTCTCCGAACAAGAGTACCATCTGCAACCCCATACACGTGTTTCAGCCTTGTTGGGCATCATCAGTGAGGTGAAGCTGAGCCTCTCTAAGCCCAGTGACCAGGGAGTCCACGTCTGGTTGCCCCCAGGTAACCTAGGGTGACCAACCCCAAGTTCCTTTCAAAAATACAAAAAAGGTAGCAGGCTTGTACTTACAAAGGTGTCTACCTCCCATTTCTGACCATTCAAAGAGTACACATAATATGTGCCATTGACCCTCTCTCGCCACACCCATCTCAGTTCATCATATCATATTTTGCCAGATGAAGTGCTGTGACTGCCCCTAATGCCATCGTCAAACTTATCAGAATCAAATACATCTCATTTGGTGCGTACACCTCCATTATTACTTATCATAGGGGCAAATTATTCCCTTTTAACTAGAAACCAAATAAACATGAAACCAAAAAACAAAAGCACTACACTACAACAACATAGATTATAGAGTGTCCTTCCTTCTCCTGCCACTTCCACTTGACACAACTCTTTCAGCCCACTCGCAGGTTTGCTATACAGGTGGAGAAAAGAGAATAATGTTATGGATAGTTGTATACTGCCCATCAGCTGCCCTCCCCCCTCTTCTGTGAAGGGATCACCGGTCTTGTCCTGGCTGGCGTTTGAAAGATTGATCCATGGGTGCGTCTCTGCTACCTTTACGGTTGTCATGGTGCAGTACGTTACAGTAAAGGGTCCAGTGAAACGTGGTTCTTTCCAAGATCCTGTGAAATTCCAATGAGGATCTTTTCAACAGGATAACGTGGAGGCTGTGCTGCAAATGTCTTGTCTTCTTGTGCAGTTGGAGTATCTGTGCTTGATACCGGGTTGGCAGGTCTGCCTTGATGTTGCTGCACCTGGCGTGAGATGTAGGTGAGTGATTTCATGAGCTTACTTAAATATACTTTAAATTTAGAGTTCGGCGGAGCTGTTAGCATCCATAATTGTAGGTGCAGGAGTGAGAGGCACATGCATTCTCCTGCCAGTGATTATTTTGTGCAGAGTCAAATGATCTGTGCCAGGGAATGGCAAAGTGCAAATAAAGCGGGTGGAAGACAATAGAGCCAATTCTTGCCAAGTGTCACTGGGCCTCATTACAAGTTTACAGGTCCGGTGGTAATGGTGCCGGTAAGCTATCAGCACCGTTACTACCGGACCGGCAAACTATGATGCACCAGCACCTTCGGAATGGGTCCGGCTGGGCTGTAATGACCCGGTAATTGCACATTCGCGGGTGTAGGTAAAAAAATGATACCAGCAGCAGCCATGCCTGTATCACAGGCATGGCTACTGCCAGGGTTGTAATGACCCCCAGTGTCAGCTTGGTAAGGCGTTCATTAAGTCTGCTGGCTTGTGGATTGTGCACAGAACACAGTTTGTGCTTGATGCCGAGTAAGGACGATACTGCCTTAAAAAGATCTGTGACAATGTGTTGTCTGTTGTCGGACCCCAACACATCACATACCCCCCCACCTCTGTAATACTTCATGGACCAAATATTTAGTGGCTGATTTTGCATCATTACGAGCACATGGGCCAGCCTCATGCCAACATGAGAAAGGACATGCCACGACAATCATGTACCTATAAGAGCTACATCAATCCTGCACATCGGCATAGTCAATAGGCAAATGCAAGAAAGGTCCCTCTGGGTGTGGTATTGTTGCCTTAATTGTTTTAAGTGTGTGCCATGCTGTACATTTCTGGCACGTTACACAATTATTTACAAACTCAGTTACCAGTTCTTGTAGGCTAGGCACAAACCATTTTTCGTTAATCTCTGCAGCTACATTGCTTTTAACTCATGTACTGGGTAATGCAGCTGATCCATGGCTGTTTGGAGCAGTCTTTCTGGCACTACCGGCTTCCCTCTACTGTTCTGTCTGCACACCAGGTCTGTAAGTGATAGTGACCAGTCCTTCTTTGTCTATAACTCCTGTTCTTATTGGGGTGCAATCCCTGCAACTAAATCACTTGAACAATGGACAATGTGGTAAATGGCTCCGTGAGTGAAGGGTGCTGCCTTTGCAGCAATGCCATCAAAGGCGCTTGATCCTTTTTAGAAGGCATGAACCGTGTTGTGTGTAATGGTAAATATGCTGCTTCTTTTGCTGCAGAGTCAGCCCTATCATTGCCTTGTGAAATTAAATCTGTGCCGCTGGTATGATCAGTGCATTTTATTATTGGCAGTTCTGCTGGGAGGGGCAGTACCTCTATTAACTGGACAATAACTCTGCATGTTGTACGGGGGAGCCATTGCTCCTCTGGAACCCCCTCCTTTCCCAGCGGGCTAATCCTGAATGCACTCTGGATGTGACATAGGCTGAATCTGAAAAATGTTTGACTTTGTGCCCCTCCAACATATTAACAGCCATTATCGGGGCTGTCAGTTCAGCTGCCTCTACTGAATAGTGTAGTGGCAACCTCATCTGAGCCCATACCTGAAATTCTCCTACTTGATAACAAGCCACCTCTGCACCTGTATGCCAACAACCCGTGCTTGAGTTTATCATTGATGAAGCGTCAACGAAGAGCATTTCTCCTCCTTCAGTGGGCTCTTCATGTACCTTGGGGTCACCCCCCATCCTGTTCATAAATGAGGCAGAGTCATGCACATACTCCACTACCTCAGCCGGTTGTGCTATGAATGTTGCTGTGTTGACAACCAGACACCTTATTACCTCAATTGCTGGATTGGACAAAATTGCCTTGTACCTTGACGATCTCTGCATTGTGAATGTGGACTTTTATTTTTCTAGTATCATAAAAAGCAAATGCTCCACATAGAGTCTGACTGCAGAGCCCATCATTATTGTTGAAGAATTCTCAATAGCAAATACTGCTGCAGCGAGTGGTTGTTCGCATGGTAAGTTGTCTTGCATTATTGGGTGTAGGAGACCACTGTAGTTGTGTGTCCCGGTGGTTTCTTTTGAGTGAGGACAGCCGTCATCACTGTGTCCTTAGAATGTGAAAACAGAAAGAATTTTGCTTTATAGTTTGGGGTTGCTGAAACTGGTGCGTGTGCTAATGCTTCCTTCAATTCGGCAAATTATTCATTAATTTCAGATGTCCATTTTATGGGTCTTTTACGCCTGTGTTTCTTTTAATCCCTGAAGGAGGGGCTTCATAATTGAAGACCCAGGCCCTGGAATCATTGCACAGGCCTAGGAACTGCTGCATCTGCTTGACTGTGCGTGGCTGTGGTGTGCTGTTTATCACTTCTGCTCTCTCTGGAGTGATCTTCCCGCCGTCTACTGGTTTTATCTGTCATAGGTACTGTGAGGAGCCAGGAATGAGACAAGAACACAGAGGACTTCAGTTTGTTGCCATTACATTTTATTGTAATAAAAAGGGGTTGGAAAATGCCTTACTGTCCCTACTCTAGGGGGTATTTTCCCTACCTCAACCAAAACTAAGGGACTGTCCAATGCTAGGATGTCCAAAGCAAACTGTCCTGTGTCTGAAATCCTATCCTCACCCTCACATTCTAAAAATAACTCTAAGGTGTTAAGCTTAACGTTTGTGGTTTTGAAAGGTGCACAAATGTTGAAGTTCAAAAGAAATATATATGAATATGTACTCAAACACAAAGGTTCCCAATGGATAAGGTTCACAGTCGCAGGGGAGGCCTCCCTTCCCCAGGCTTATCTTCAAAAGACTTCAAGACTCCTAAGAGCACACATCCTCCTTGGAGTTCTCTTGTCAACACACAAAATAAAACACCTTGTATTCAACACAACTTAGACGTGAGTCCCAACTTCATAGGACATCTGGTGCACTCCCCTGCCAGGTTATTTTCTACTTCAATTTATCTTTGCTCACAGTCTTGACTTTCGCCTCGTGTATTCCTTTGCCAGCTCTTCTTTACGTTATTTGTTTTACACACTTTCAAACTTGGCTTTGCTGGTATACTCTTCTGCCAGAGCTTTTAATGTGATTCCCTTTACATACTTGCAAACTTGGCTCCGCCTGTTATACTCTCCTGCCAGGGCTTTTAATATGATTTACTTTACACTTGCAAGCCTGAATTTTCCTAGTATACTCTCCTGTCAGGTCTTTTAATGTGATCCACTTTACACACTCACAAACTTAACTCTGTCTGGTATACTCTCCTG
This sequence comes from Ambystoma mexicanum, assembly GCF_040938575.1. Lineage (NCBI taxonomy): Eukaryota > Metazoa > Chordata > Amphibia > Caudata > Ambystomatidae > Ambystoma > Ambystoma mexicanum. Next base: position 26,272,973 of record NC_090939.1, on the reverse strand, counting down.
CTAGGGCTTTTAATATGATTTACTTTACACTTGCAAGCTTGGCTTTTCGTAGTATACTCTCCTGTCAGGTCTTTTAATGTGATCCACTTTACACACTCACAAACTTAACTCTGTCTGGTATACTCTCCTGCCAGGGCTTTCATGTGATTTCCTTTGTTACTTTCACCTCTATTAGTCCTCCTTTGGTAATAATGCATCTCATGTTCTCTTTCATTCACTTCACTGTCCTTTAATAATGTTCTTTGGTAGCGTTGCAGAAGTGCCCCAGTGTCCGCATCTCTCGCCTTAGGGCTCTTCTGCTTTCTGTGGTGTTCTGAGGTTCCCTCGCGGTAAACGGGAAGCAGCGGTTTGGTGTCTTGCTTCCACCTCACAGGCTCAACGGCTTCACCTGCCGGTTTCCACATCCTTTCCATGTGGGGGCAGCGTGGGTGCTGCTCTTCGGTTCCCGTGGCCACCAACCGGAAACAGGAAATCAGTGCCTAGAAAAAACGAAAGCAAGACTCAGGAAAAGGCTTTGATTACCTAAGCTAGCAAAAGTGTAGGAAGCCATTCAAGGGTGCGGGTGCTGTCAAGCAACAGCCACGTCAATCGACTGCTCCTCATAGAAGCACCACAACATTGCATAAGGTTGTCGGCCTACATCAGCATGGATTCTTTAACAATCCTGTCAGATAGACAAGTGGTCAAGGTTCTCGATGTGGAGTTCTTACCATCAATTGTGGCTACAACAGTCATTGCATCGATTTATTTAATTTATTTATGTATTCAGATTTGTAGAGCACACGTCAGCGTGGGGGCATCGTGGCGCTTGTTACAGACAATATTTTGGTTACAGAGGATACAGTAATTACATACAATACAGAATTTACAGTAGACATGTGTACATTAATGACGCAGTATATTTACAAGGATTCCTGAGAGTTTCCTACTTATTTTGCAAGGACCGAGGTTTTCAGTTTCCTGCGAAAAATAGGAATTGAGTTTTCCGCTCTAATGTCTGCAGGGAGAGCGTTCCATGTCTTGGCTGCAATGTAGGGGAAACTTAAACCTCCGGCTTTGGCTTTTCTGATGCGTGGGATGCAGATTAGGTTGGAGTATTGCGCCCTGGTGGGACGGGAGGAGGAGGGTTTGAGGATGGTTTCAGATAGATAGGACGGGGCGGAGAGAGAGAGGCATATGTGAGTGAGGATGAGGATTTTGAGAGTGATCCGCTCTTTGACCGGGAGCCATTGGGCTGAGTGTCTGGCCCTGGGTGATATGCTCTCTTCTTGGGATGCTAAGAGCGGCCCGGAGGGCATTGTTCTGCGTGACTTGTAGTCTGTTTATGTTTTTGGCTGATGTGCCTGCTAGGAGTGCGTTACAGTAGTCCAGTTTGGCTCCAATGGTTGCCCTTGCTATAGAGAGGCAGTTGGGTTTAGAGAGGTAGGGCTTGATGGTGTTTATGAGTTTGGTGGTGGATGCGGATGCGATTGTGCTGACTTGTCTGGTCATGGATAGAGAGGAGTCAAGGTATACTCCCAGTGTCTTTACGGCTGTGGATACGGGGATGATGGAGTTGTCAATGGAGAAGTTAGCGTACAGTTTGTCAAGTTTGTCTAGGGTGTTCTGCTGACCTAAGATCATGATTTCAGTCTTGTCACCATTGAGACAGAGGCCATTAACTGCCATCCATGCCTTGATGACGGAGTAGATTGTGTGGAGTGCCTTTGCGTCTTCGTTGTATGAGCCTGTGAGTGGTAGGAGTACTTGTGTGTCGTCCGCGTAGTTCGTGTATGTGATGCCATATGAGTCAAGTTTGTCAAAGAGGGGCTTGGTGAACAACTTATAGAGTGTGGGTGCAGTGCAAGATCCTTGAGGGACCCCGCAGTGGATTGTCGTGGGTGTGGCATTGGCGATGTCCGAGAAGACTTTCATGGCTCTACCCTCTAGGAAGGAAGTGATCCAGAGGGCTGCTTCTGTGGAGATTTGCACAAGTTATGGACATTTCTGAGGTCGCATGGGATCATACACCACCGCATCATATCACAGAGGCCCAAAGCAGAACAAAGATTCATGAGGACCGTAAAAAAAGCCTTATGCATTACTGAAAACCAAGACAAGTGCACACTTAGGGCGAAATATTTCTTTTTGAGGGCATTCCATAATAAATCTCACTTAGAAACAGGGGTGGTAATGGCTGCAGCTTTGATGCAGAGAATGATACGTGGCATGCTTCTAAGTCACCCATAAAATCTTTATTGGCACAAGCCTTAAGAGTATATCACTTTTAAAACAACAAATTTAATATAAATATATAGATATATGCATAAACAATTTATGAGCACAACACAACACAATGTTTAAAAATAAATTCACAAACTTAAAGGGGGGCCGATGACCCATTTATATATCGATTTCTCAGCCTTAAGAAATACTTTCTGGGGCTGCTAAAACTGTTGCAGCAGCTAATAAGTATTTTAAAGCCATCCTAATGGTTCTAATACCTGTGTGCCTAAGCTGGGGAAAGCGTCTTCTGTCTATTCTTCATAGCTAACTTCCACTGGAGCATAAAGTGCGCCGCATTCTTCTGTACTTTGGGGCACTGTCGGCAGGTAGATCTTTGGAGGGAGGAGTGTGATCTCCAGATATATAAGTTACCACTCAGCAATAAGCTGAACCCCTGGTTCCGTCCAGTGCATCCAGCTGTCCTTCATTCCATTTCACACATGAAGGACTGGACAGGCACCACCAACGTTATATTGTGTGGTTGGGCCCCATGCATGCCATTTATTTTCAGCATTCACAGGGCAGAGGGGAAAAGGAAAGATTAAAAGCGAGGCAAACTTGCTGTTACTCTTTTATTTTTCCGTTACGTCCTTGTCATTTCAACCTCTTGAATCCCCACTGGTGGATGAAAAGAGACATTGGATTCTGCGGGTGAGAGCCCATGCCTTGATTTACCACTCTGCCCCATATAAAATGAGGCTGAGGCTCAGACTGTTTAGATACACATCTGTGTGAAAAGTAGCCCGTAGAACCATGTTGTAAAGGTACTTGGCTCACTTGCACTCCACCTTCTCTGCGTGTGCAGAGCACGCACTTCCGGTTAGCTTCCATCTTCCGCGTCACTGCTTGTCTGCTGTTAAGCCCGTCACGCACTACTCGCATGCGCTTTTAACCGTTGTGATAAGTGAACAGACTTTGCTATTCAGTACCTTTTGCCCGTGCTCGTTGCTGCTATGACGATTCTCTGCGCATGCTCACTTTAGCTTACCATGACAAGGCACACGCTCTTGATCAGTATCTTTTCTCCGCGCATGCGCATGTGAGTGGCTGGCTCCGTCTGAGTGCCCAGCGTTGAGTGCTCGGGAGTAGAATTTTCTTGCGCATGCTCACTTTAGCTTCCCATGGCAGAGCACGCGCGTCTGGTCAGTGTCTCCCCTGCGCGCATGCACATCTGAGTGGCTGGCTGTTAGGTTTAAATGTCATTTCATTTTGTTTATATGTGTTACAGACCTTTGGAGTGTTTATTATGCTGTGTTCCATTCATGCATACACATTCCGAGAATTCCTCCATCCTAGGATTCTCTCAGAATGTGTATGTACTGCATGCTTTGAACTGGCAGACAGTTTGCCTTGAGTACCTTAAGCTGAAGGTACGTCTGCTGCCTGTGCTTAGTTTAACTTAAATAAAGCCTTTTGTTAAACTCCTTACGGCGTCGGTCCTATCTCAACACTGGCGATGAGGACGAGCCCTGCTTACACTCAGCTGTTCCCTGCCCGCAGCTGAGAAGGAAAGAAAAGGAAGGATAAAGCCAGCAGCACTTCCCTACTGAAGACTGAAGCACCCCGCTGTGCCCTACGAGTGCCGCTCCTCCCTGCATGGGAGTTCAGAGCAGCGCACTCTCAGCATTTTGAGCCGATGCACAAGGCAGCAGGCGCTGTCCCACATTCCAGGTCAGAGGGGGGTGCCCAAAAATAGGGGGTGGAGCCCACATCAGCATTGGAAAAGACTCCATACTCACGTTCATGACGGAGTGTGTGTGTTTTCTCGTATGAGAACCACACAAGAGGTTCTATATATTTTGGGAAATGCTAAGGAAATCTCAAGGCCTCTAGGGGAAGTTACCACCTGAAAGAATTCTATGTCAAGACCGGAGGCTCGGCTTATGCTTTCTCCAAACTTTACTGTTCAGCAGCAAAGAAAAACACAACATGAAAAAAGATACAAAAACTATAAAAACTACAATAACCATGAAGTTTTTGAGTTTTGTAGTCCATGTCCATAGGTTCTCAAACTGACCATGTGATTCCAGTAACCAATCAAAACCAAGTCCTCATATAAAACCTCTTGTCCTCTTTCTATTCCTCCTCTTTCTTTGCTGCTCGGCAGCGAGTTAAGTACTTTTCTTTATTACTTGTGAATGCATTGTGTGAGTGTATTGACGATAAAATTTTGTTTATTTTGTTGGTACACGCGCGCGTGCCTTTCAGGTGGAGCATATCCGCTACAACGTAGGCGGCTCCCGAAGTTACGGCCGCAACGGGGCTGGTGCACCGGCAGCCGCAGCTTCACGGACCCGTCAAAGAGGGCACTGCAGCACGGAAGAAGGAGCGCGACGGGACCGCGTAGTTCCAGCGCTCTTTTCTTCCGTTCCGAGTTTTGAAGGATCAAGAGTGTTACGCGAATTTTACGGTGTTATTAAACAGGAATCCTTTTTTTGCTGATTGCGATTCCAAAACAACACGAATCGTTCAAACGAACGTAGTGTCCTGTTTCAAGAGGCCAACAGCGCCCCTGCAGGCTACCAGAGATACCACATTTTATACGGGCACAGTCCCAGGTAAAACCTGTCATTTGATATTTTTATATCTTTCTATATATCCAGAACCAGGGAAGATATTACATTCTTGAAGATTTGCCTCTCTGTACTGAGAGAGTTGACTAATCCCTGGTATATATATATATATATATATTTATTTTTACATACCATTAAGATTCTGACATTCCCCAGGGCTTGAGAATCATGAGTTCCTCCAGTGATGAGGGGAAGGCTAGTGTTAGCCAAAAGAGGAGCCACACAGCCATGACTGATTTCCTCCACAAAGCCCTGGGGGCTTCACTGGGACATGATCCTCAGCAGAGAGCGCTGATGGAGGATTGGCTCCGATTCTCTCAGGGCCTGGAGGAGGTCAAGGGCCTTAAGGCTTGGATGAAATCCAAAGGGGGCAGTAAATCAGCCTGTAGGGCGGAGGAAGCCCACACCCCCCCGGACACTCCACCAGGGAGGAAAGGTGGAAAAAGGAAGAGAGGGTGAGAATGAGTGGGAGGAGGAGTATCCTGAAGAGGAGGAAGTCTTATCGATATCCTCATCAGGGGATGAAAGCCACGAGGCGTTAAAGAAAAGGAAGCATGAGGAGGTGGAAGAGGACGGTGCAGATGAGGAGGATTTCGATCCGGAAGCACTGATCCGTCCCAGATCATCAGAATGGGAACCACCCAAGAGAATTGCGGCATATTTAAAGAAACGCCTGAGGGCGCTGCTAGCCAAAGAGGATAGAAGCAAGATGAGGGCGGAATGCCCCAGACCACTCCTCCCTGAAGGTGCGGCCGATACACCTGTAATTGATGATAAAATGATAACCTTTATGAGTAAATTCATGAAAGATGTGAGGAAAGGCCTTGATAGATCCTGGCGATCATGTCAGGATAAGATGCTTGATATGACGGGACCCCTCACAAAGATCCTCCAGATGGGAGAAGAGGCAAAAGTGAAAGGGGAGCCGATAGATCCGGCTATTCTTATAGGATGGGCCCAAAGGGCGATATGCATGTTGGGCAATGCTAATCATGCCATAACCACCGAAAGGAGGAGATCCTTGTTGGTTAAAATCGACCCAAAATTGAGTGAATTAGCCTCCTCGGAATCAGCCTCTTCGGCAAAGGGAAAGTTATTTGGAGATTCCTTTATCAAGGAACTCACCAAATTTGTGAATTCTTATGCAGCCTTGGATAAGGCGCAAGCCTCTCTTAAGATAGTTTTCGGGAGGCAAATTTTTGGACGGGCCAGCAGAGGTAGGGGTCGCTCGGCTGGCCGGTTCCAATACAACCGATCCTTCCAAGACAGAGCGAATTGGCGTGAGCAAGAAGAGCGCAGACATACACCTTTCTTCCCATCGAGGAGATTGGTGGAAGAGGCAGGATCTGGCGAGGGGAGCGTCAGCAGAATAACACAGGTGAAATTACCATACCTACTTCCTATGACCCCAGAGGTAGGGGGGAGGACTGCGCAATTTTTTGAAAATTGGTTGAACATTTCAGGGGATCCCTGGGTACTTCAGACGGCTCAAGGTTTTTATATAGATTTTATAGAAACTCCATATCAGAAAGAACCGCCGAAATGTTTAGAAATGAGCAGAGAAGACAAGGTCTTACTGGAAAAAGAATTACAGGGTTTGGAAAACAAAAGAGCTATTCGACCCGCTGCAGGTCAGGTAGGAGGTTACATAAGCAATATGTTCATAGTAAAAGGAAGACACAAGACGAGACCAATCATAAATCTGAGAGGCCTAAACAGTTATGTAGTGTACAGGCATTTCAAAATGGAAGGGATACATCTGTTGAGGGATACCCTCATTCAGGGAGATTGGTTAGCCAGAATAGATTTGAAAAACGCATATCTGACTATTCCCATAGCAGAGGAGCACTGCAGATTTCTGAGGTTTCGATGGGAGAGAACGATTTGGGAATTTCGATGTCTGCCTTTCGGCCTGGCATCGGCACCTTGGTGTTTCACAAAAATGATGAAACCCGTAATATCTCATCTCAGAGCTCAGGGGATAAGACTAATAATTTATCTAGACGACATATGTCTGATGTGTCAGGAGAAGGAAATGTTGATAGAGCAGGTTCAGATAACAATAGAGGTGTTGGAGAGTTTGGGATTCCTGATAAATTAGGAGAAATCCAGTATAGTACCGGTTCAGTCAATAGAGTTTCTGGGTTTCATTGTGGACTCAATTCAGGGAACTCTCAGTTTACCCATTCACAAGGTGAACGATATCAAGAAACAGTTGAGACATCCCCTAGCGAAGGGAGAGATGTCGTTGAGGGACATCGCGAGATTGGTGGGCCGGCTAGCGGCATCAATTCAAGCAATTTTTCCAGGACCTCTGCATTACAGGGCACTCCAGAGGTTGAAGATATCTCACCTCAGGAGGGGCGTTTCTTACGAATCAAAAGTGAATATTTCACAGGAGGTGAGAGAGGAGTTAGAATGGTGGCTCATTCATATGGATGCATGGAACGGGAGAGCCATATTTGGTTCATCCCCGGACCTTATTATCGAATCCGACGCCAGCAGATGGGGCTGGGGAGCCCGATGCAGGAACCTGTCCACAGGAGGCAGGTGGTCGGACCAGGAGAAAAGACTGCACATAAACTGCCTGGAGTTGTTGGCGGAGTCTTTTGCAGTGAGATGCTGGACCCAAGAGAAAGCACATTGTTGCGTTCTGTTAAAGATGGACAATGTCTCTGCAGTCAGGTACATCAACAGACTGGGGGGGACGAGGTCCAGGTTATTGGCGGATCTGGTGAAGGATTTTTGGGAACTCTATCTAGAGAGAAGAGTTTCGGTGACGGCGGAATATCTGCCGGGCCAGATGAACGAAGTGGCCGATTGGAACTCGAGATACCTCAGAGACACCAGCGATTGGAAGCTGGATGAGGTAGTGTTCCAGGAAATTATGACACGATGGGGTCCTTGTCAGGTCGATCTGTTTGCATCGAGGGTAAACAAACAGCTTCCTCGGTTCTTCAGCTGGAGACCGGACCCGGAAGCAGAGGCGACAGATGCCTTCCTTCAATCCTGGGAACACCAGAAGAATTACGCATTTCCTCCTTTTTCAATGATAACAAGGATGCTGGCACAGGTGAGACGTCAAAAAGCATCCATAATTATAATTACGCCGGACTGGAAGGGGCAGGCGTGGTTTCCCAGTCTACTGGAACTGACATATCACAACCCAGTAGTTCTACCCGACACAGAATTTATTATTTAAGATCCCAGAGATCACAGTCATCCGCTAGTGAGGTCAGGGGGACTCAGACTAATAGCGTGGGTGATTTCAGGAGAGCTTGGGCTAGGCCAGGACTATCGAATGAGGCTGAGAACATCATTAACGAATCCGGGCCCCAGGGACTCACAAGGCTTATAGATCAACTTGGGATAGATGGAATAGCTGGTGTGTGGAAAGGAATATTCATCCCGATAGAGCGGATGTAGTGCACGTGGTTAATTTTTTTGCTCAGATGGCAGCGCAGGGGAAGGCTTACAGGACTATCAACACAGCCAGGTCTGCGATATCTGCCGGGCTCCCTAGAGTAGAGGGCGCAGCGATTGGTGAACATCCTTTGATCTGTAGATTGTTAAAGGGAGTAAGGATGTTAAAACCCCCTAGTGTTAAGTATAATCAGTTGTGGGATGTAGATAAAGTCTTGAAACTATTTTTATCTTGGCCGGATAATCAAGAGTTGTCACGGAAAGCGATTTCAGGGAAGTTATACATGCTCTTATGTCTTTTAGTATTCAAAAGATCCTCTGATGTTAGAGCGCTGGAGGTTAACAGGAAGAGTATATCTCCAAACAGAGTGACTTTCCTCATAACAAAGAGGACCAAAACAGGTTTGAGATCTATTTCCTATGAATCGTTCCCAACTCAACCAAAATTATGTCCAGTCAGATGCTTAGCGGCATATGAAGAGATGACGAGGGAGGTTAGGCCCCCGGGAGTGTCACAATTGTTGATAGCAATTTGTAGACCTTATAGAGCGATTACACCGGCCACTATAGCTAGATGGCTTAGATGGATGATGGTACAAGCGGGCATAGATGTTGAGAAATATGGCACCCACTCCTGTAGAGGAGCGATGGCTACTAAAGCATATAATATAGGAGCCAGAGTAGAAGATATTATGAGGGCTGCAGATTGGTCAAATGAATCGACTTTTAAAACCTTTTATTTTAAGCCCATGGAAAGTGTGACATCGGTAGTGGTAAGTAAGCTTTGAACAAGCATAATCCGAGCCTCCGGTCTTGACATAGAATTCAGATTTTCAACACATTCGTTACTGAAAGTCATAATTCTATTAAAGACACGGAGGCGAAGGATTATCCCACCCTATCAATCGTATGAATGTAGAAAGTGATATATCATGTTTATGTGTTATGCATACTGCTTATGAGAAATATTTGTATGCTTTATTGAAGATATAATTTACTGTACCTATGTATACGATTGTCCCACCCAATTTTTTATTCGGTCTATAGTCACCTTTCTAATTTATGTTTTCTTTAGGAGGGACAACGGACAACAAGCAATCCGGGATCTGAATTAGGATGCAGAGGGAAGTTCAACGAAGTACTGAACACAACCTCGCAGGATCAAAGAAAGAGGAGGAATAGAAAGAGGACAAGAGGTTTTATAGGAGGACTTGGTTTTGATTGGTTACTGGAATCACATGGTCAGTTTGAGGACCTATGGACATGGACTACAAAACTCAAAAACTTCATGGTTATTGTAGTTTTTATAGTTTTTGTATCTTTTTTCATGTTTGTGTTTTTCTTTGCTGCTGAACAGGAAAGTGTGTAGAAAGCATAATCCTTCGCCACCATGTCTTTAATAGAATTATGACTTTCAGTAACGAATGTGTTGAAAATCTGAATTTCAAAGACTGCAAGTGGTTGCCCAGCAACTGGCACAGTCTTCTCGTCCAGGACAGAGTTTTGACATTCCATTTAGTTATTGTGATGCAACAAATGGTCTTTTGCTGAGCACCCTGTTCAGAGCCATCAGGCAGGCCATACCCTGCGGCTGATGCCCATTGTGATGCCATAATTGACTGTGTTCTTATTGGAATCATCACACTAGAGTTTACCTGCGCTGATGTCCATTGTGATGTCATAATTGACTGTGTTCTTATTGGAATCATCACACTAGGGTTTCCCTGCGCTGATGTCCATTGTGATGTCATAATTGACTGTGTTCTTATTGGAATCATCACACTAGAGTCTCCCTGCGCTGATGTCCATTGTGATGTCATAATTGACTGTGCTCATCACATCAAGTTCTTGGATTTTGTCAGGCTTTCCAGCTCATCCTATTCTGCCATTGTTCACTGTTACACTGCAAGACCAAGAGCTCACCCCTGACTTTGACATAATGGTGGCGGCAATTCCTCCGCCTGCACCATTCCTCCCCGAACCTGGGAGGCCCCCAGTCAGATGGGACAGATGGGTCAAGATGTTCGAAAATTACATTGTTGCTATTGGGGACGATAGGTATAGCTCTGCCAGGAAGAAGGCACTTCTTTTACACAATTTGGGTCCGGAAGAGTGCATTGTCTTCGATGGCCTTGCACGTGTGGTGGAGGACGGATCTGGAGACGCTGATGAGTATGTAATTGCTTTGAAAAAGATGGGAGATCACTTTGAACCCAGGAAGAATGTGACATTTGAAAGACACAAGTTCTTTCAACGGGCACAGGACAGTGCAGAAAATGTGGAATCTTATGTGGCTTCATTGAGGACATTGAGCCACACGTGTGACTTTGGGGACCTCACAGACTCCCTCATAAGGGACCAACTAGTGCGCTGCACCAACAGTCCCAGGGTGCAAGAAAAGTTGCTTGCCAAGGATGTGTCGTTAGAGCAGGCGGTGGAGTTGACACGCTGCATTGAGCAAACCTCTTAATGCATGAGGGCAATGAAAATTGACAAGCAATCATCACACAGCGTGCACAAGGGGTATGTGCAGTCATGCCAAAGAAGAAAGGGAATACCAGGAAGGAGTGGTGGAATCAGAGGTGCTCTAGATGTGGAAGTACCAGGCATTCATCAAATTTTCCATCCTGTGCCGCATGAGTTGCAGAATGCTACAAGTGCAAGTGCAAGGGTCATTTTGCGAATATGTGTAAAGATGCTTCGGTGAATTGTCTTGAGCAAAGAGACACAGAATACCAATCTTCCACACAGCCCCTGCAAAGAATGCCATATGAGCCGCCTGTCCAGGAGAGAAATGCTAGGCAGCTGTTCCAGATTGATGCTGTATCAGGTGATGCCAAGGGGCCAGTTGACCATTTCATGATTGATGGGTGCCACATCAAGATGAAGGTGGATTCGTGTTCGCCTTGGACCATAATTTCAGAAGATACCTTCAAGAATATTCTAGGCAAGACTCCTGATCTTCTTCTTCCCGCTGAAGTACAACCCTGCGGTTATGCAGATGCAGACATTGCTCTCACTGGCGAGTTTCATGGCACAATATCTTACAAAGGGAGAGAATGTTCGGCAAACATTCTGGTTGCAAAGAAAGGAGCGTCATTACTGGGTTGGGAAGAGAAAAGGGTATTAGGTGTCTGTATACAAGAAAGTGCATCAGAACCTGTAACTATTGCAGACATTGAGGACAGGTGGTCCAAAGAGTTTCCTGAGGCTTTCAAGTCCAGCCTAGGAAGGTTAAATGACTTTGACAACATAAGGCTCAAGCCTAATGCATAGCCGCTGGTGCATAAAGTGAGGCCTGTTCCACTTAAACTTCGGCAACAACTCCGTGAGGAACTTCAGAGTTTGATAAAAAAAAAAAGGTGTGATTGAGCGCATCAATGGAACGGAATGGCTCTCCCCTGTGGTCCTAGTAACGAAAAACAATGGTAGCCTGAGACTATGTGTCGACCTCTAGACCTTAACAAGAACATTTTCATTGAAAGGCACCCTCTACCCATAATTTCTGAGACTCTGGCTACACTTGGCGAACCTAGTTGGTTCTCAGTAATAGATCTCTCTGCAGCGTATCACCAGGTGCTGCTATCGGACAAATGTCAACATGTAACTGCTTTTGTCACTCCGGAGGGCACGTTCAAGTATTTGCACATGCCTTTCGGACTAGCATCAGCTGCTTCCGTGTTTCAACGAGTCATGGAGGAAGTACTTAAAGGTCTGAAGAATGTTACTGTGTTTCAAGACGACATTTTGGTTTTTGCTAATTCAGAGGGTGAACATGATGTGGCATTGAGGAGTGTTCTTCAGAGGTTGAAATCTTCAGGGCTTACTGTACAAAGAGAAAAATGTCGCATTGGTCTCAGGGAGGTTGAGTACCTGGGACACACAGTGTCAGGTCATGGTATATCGCCTAAAACCAATCTTGTAAGGAATATATGTGAAGTACCTCCACCTAACGATAAAGATCGACTCAGATCATACATGGGTATGGCCGAGTTCTATCATAAGTTTGTGGACAAATTTGCCACTATCTCAGCACCCCTAAGGAACTTATTGAAAAAAGGAGTGAGTTTCAAATGGGCTCCTGATTGTCAGGAAGCGTTCGCTGCTATAAAGGAAGGGATCTCAGGAGCACCGTCTCTTGGTGGTTTTGTAATCAGTAGGAAAACTGTGCTCACGGTCGATGCTAGTTTGATTGGGTTAGGAGCCTCATTGTACCAAGTGGACTCGGGGAAAGAATGTCAGGTGATTGCTTTTGCTTCCAAGCCTCTTAGGGGGATGAATGTAATTATTCAGTAATAGAAAGAGAAGCATTAGCGGTGTACTGGGCCATTGTACATTTGAATTTTTTTTTGTGGGGGCAAGAATTTTTAGTGAAGTCTGACCATAAACCGCTGGTTCAACTGTTAACTAGCTGTGATTGGGTGAAAGGCTCTCCCAGGATTGCTAGATGGATTGTGGGATTGTAAGGATACAATTTTAAGATTGTTCACATTCCAAGTAAAGAAAATGTGGTGGCTGATTGCCTGTCTAGAATGCCAGTGAAACACACTGAGGGCACATCAGAAATAGTCATGGAAGAAGATATAACTATTTCAGACATGTCAGCAGTTGCAGTGGGGAAAGATGAATGGCTAGAAGCAGATGCATGTGACACATCTATCACCAGGGTGAAAGAGTGGACAATTAATGGGTGGCCCAGCAGGGATGCCCTAGATAGGAATTTCGATCGTCTGAATGAGGTGAAACAAGAGCTAAATCTGTCTGAAGATGGAATCAAACTCAGGAGAGGGTCCAAGATTATCCCTCCCTCAGGTATTAGGGCCCGCTTAGTAGATCTGTCTCATCAAGGTCATCTGGGAATAAACGCTACCAAAAGATTGTTAAGGCAATCGTATTGGTGGCCAGGCATGGACAGCATGGTGGAAAAAAAGGTGAGGGGTTGTCATGAATGGGAAAAAGCGAATACAGGAAAAGTAGGCAGAGAAGTGTCACTTGTTCAAGTTCCATGTGAGCCAGGGAAAAAAATAGCTGTGGATATAATTGGCCCGATACAAGTTTGGGCGATGGTTTAAGGTTTATGGTAGTACTTGTAGACTATCACACCAAATGGGTTGAGTGGAAGGCTCTAAGAGAGGCCACTACAAATGAAATGGTCTCATTCTTTGAAGAGGTGTTCCACAGAGAGGGCTTTTCCACAGAGATCATAACAGACAACGGGGTGCAGTTCTGTTCTCAGAGAATGAATGAATTCCTGGTCAGGTATGGTATCACACATTTGAGAACTGCGCTATACCACCCTAGAGCGAATGGTTTGGTCGAGAGGGCTAATAGATTCATTAAAGGGTGTATTCAGCTAGCTCTCAACTCAGGTCTTGAATGGCCAGAAGTGTTGAAAGAATTGGTGTGGACTTATCGTATTAATCCACATTCAGTAACCAAGGTGTCACCTTTTGTCTCATTGAAAGGTAGGCAGCCAGCTACCAGGTTATGTCCTGGATGGCTAGAGACATCAGGATGTGTGAATGTAGATGGACAGACAGTATTGAATTAGATTCATGATGCGCAGAATGAGTACAAACAGAGATTCAACTCTAATTTCAATGTAAAAGAGATGATGTTGACGGTGGGAGATTATGGGTTAATCAAAAACTCACGTTTTGGTGCGAAGTGTACAGAAAGCAAATTCCTAGGTCCCAAGAGAGTTGAAACTATTAGAAGTAACGTGGTCATTCTTGAAGGGGGTGAGTGTTGGTCGAAGTCTAAATTAGTCAAATGTGCACCAAATGTGAACAGAGAAAATATAATGAGATACAATGTCAATGTTGAGAGTCAAGAGGAACCAGGAGGTGAAGGAGTTACATATCAATCACCTACAAACATTAGTGAGCAGGTGAAGGATGAATCCAATGCTGGAGACAACTGCAAAAGAACATAGAGACTGCCTGATCGTTTTAAAGACTATTACCTTGAATAGTCTAGCTAAAATTCTAGCACATTAAGGGAGGGAGATGTGTTAGGTTTAAATGTCATATCATTTTGTTTATATGTGTTACAGACCTTTGAGGTTTATTATGCTGTGTTCCATTCATGCATACACATTCCGAGAATTCCTGCATCCTAGGATTCTCTCGGAATGTGTATGTACTGCATGCTTTGAACTGGCAGACAGTTTGCCTTGAGTACCTTAAGCTGAAGGTACGTCTGCTGCCTGTGCATAGTTTAACTTAAAGAAAGCCTTTTGTTAAACTCCTTACGGCGTCGGTCCTATCTTAACACTGGCCCCGTCCGGCCTCCCATTGTTCAGGGCATGGGAGCAGAATTGTCGGCGCACGCTTACTTTACCTTACCATAACAGAACATGCGCGTCTGGTCAGTGGCGCATCTGAGTGGCTGGCCCCGTCCGGGCTCCCATTGTTGAGGGATTTTGCGCCACAAAGTTATTTGCCACTTGGCGTACTTACGGCAGCTTATTCTAAAGTCACTTCCATGGTGCCTCCAAGTATCAAAGACTGACGCAAAGTCCTTTTCTGTGAAGTCACTTCTGTTGGTGCAAGCCAGATGCAAATTAGGAGGGCAGTTTTATTTTTGTTGTGTGTCAAAATGCCATCTGCCACTAATGTTACCAAAAAGGTAGATTGGGGCAAGGGTAGGCGGTTTGTGGGCGCCTACCTAATTTTAAACAATATGAACTGCTTTCAAAGTCTTTCGATATCTGTGGTATCAAGTTTATTATGTCGGCAGATAAAATGTGAAGTCAGACGATACCGAACCTGTTCCCAAAACCAGATTCAAATGCCACAGGTGTGTGTATACAGTGTGCAGGGTCTTGACTCTGACATTATGTCGTGAACCCTCACCTCAGCGTTTTGGCAGGCTGCGGTCACTGGCAGCAGGGCCTGTGGGCAGCAGCAGCCGGGGTCTCATCTGGAAGGCTGCTGCAGGGTCCTCCAGAGCGTTAGTTCGGGCAGCAGCAGCAGAGTGAAGCAGCAGAGTGAAGCAGCCAGGCGGATCCTCTCAGAGAGGCAAAGGGCTTGCCTGGAATAGCCCCTGAGGAGACTGTCATCTTCTCGCGGCGCGGGCTCATTTAGTGCAGCCAGCGACTGCGTAGTATAGTAATGCGAGCGTCGTGAGGTGTGGGTGAAAGCGGGCGAAAGAAAGGAGCTGCTGGGTGGGCAGGTGTGTGGATGCTTTTGGCGGGTGACACCCACCAAAATCGGGTGAGTTGAGAGCTATGGTACCCTTTTTTACTTCTTGTCTCTGTATGCCTTCCAGATGTTCTGTCTATTTATTCATCAGTCTCGGTTTATTAATGTCTGTGCTACAGATTTGCATTTGATGATGCATTATGGCACCTCTCCACGACAGACCTGCAAGAAAAATGCAATATTAAGCTTTCGAGAGACCCGAGAACACCATTATTTTGTTGGCACTTTCTTTAAAAAGTAAATAACTCATGATACAAAAGGTAAGAAAACATCTCTGCGTCCTGGCAGTAACTCAAAACTTTGGGGGCTGGGGCTACCCCTTCAAATGTTGTGGGAGAGGCTTTCTTCAGAGACGGTGGGCAGTGGCAAACTTTCTTGCATGGAGGCATTGTCTGCCAAGGCATGTTTGTGGGAACTTGCGGCACTGCCTCTAAACAGGATTCATTTCTATTACTACTTGCCAGAACGGTAATGCTGTGGCTGGCATGCGGTGTGTGGTGGGCTATGGTAATGCTCTAGCTGGCATGCGGTATGTGGTGGGCTGCGGTAATGCTGTGGCTGGCATGCAGTGTGTGGTTGGCTGCGGTAATGGTGTGGCTGGCATGCGGTGTGGGCTATGGTAATGCTGTGGCTGGCATGCGGTGTGTGGTTGGCTATGGTAATGCTGTGGCTGGCATATGGTGTGGGGTGGGCTATGGTAATGCTGTGGCTGGCATGCGGTGTGGGGTGGGCTATGGTAATGCTGTGGCTGGCATGCGGTGTGTGGTTGGCTATGCTAATGCGGTGGCTGGCATATGGTGTGTGGTTGCCTATGGTAATGCTGTGGCTGGCATGCAGTGTGTGGTGGGCTATGGTAATGCTGTGGCTGGCATGCGGTGTGGGGTGGGCTATGGTAATGCTGTGGCTGGCATGCAGTGCGTGGTTGGCTACTGTAATGCTGTGGTCGGCATGCGGTGTGTGGTGGGCTATGGTAATGCTGTGGCTGGCATGCGGTGTGGGGTGGGCTATGGTAATGCTGTGGCTGGCATGCAGTGTGTGGTGGGCTGCGGTAATGCTGTGGCTGGCATGCAGAGTGTGGTGGGCTATGGTAATGCTGTGGCTGGCATGCGGTGTGGGGTGGGCTATGATAATGCTGTGGCTGGCATGCGGTGTATGGTTGGCTATGGTAATGCTGTGGCTGGCATATGGTGTGTGGTTGCCTATGGTAATGCTGTGGCTGGCATGCGGTGTGGGGTGGGCTTTGGTAATGCTGTGGCTGGCATGCAGTGTGTGGTGGGCTGCGGTAATGCTGTGGCTGGCATGCAGAGTGTGGTGGGCTATGGTAATGCTGTGGCTGGCATGCGGTGTAGGGTGGGCTATGGTAATGCTGTGGCTGGCATGCGGTGTGGGGTGGGCTATGGTAATGCTGTGGCTGGCATGTGGTGTGTGTTTGGCTATGGTAATGCTGTGGCTGGCATATGGTGTGTGGTTGGCTTTATCAGTTGCTAGTTCATCGTACATGTCCAGCTGCATTGTAATATAATCTCATTTAAACCTGGGTATTGCTACAGTTGCAATTTTCTTTTCATCTTAGACTAGTAGACCTCATAAACTCAGCTTTAAAAAGTAGCTTCATTTTGTGAGTAACTTTCTTTCTGTGTTCATTCTTGACCGAATGTGGTGTTCCGGGAATGTCATGCCAGTGAGACACTTCTGGCGACGCTTCAGTGTTCCAACCAGTGACTTCTCAGACACTTCAGAACTGCTGCGAGGAGGCGCCGTCTCCTGCCCTCGTTTAGCTTTCCCAGCATTCACCTGGCGTGCAAGCACTAACTTCCCATCACCACTTCAATTGCCTCAAATGTATGCGTACGAAAATCTCAATTTCTACCGATGAAATGATTTACAGACGTACTTGCCTGGCATTTGTTAACAGCGTGCCCCGGGCACCGTTTAGCATCTGTGTCCTTTCCTGCCTGTCAAGGGCTCTATAGGTGAGTGAGGGCAAGGCAGCATTACCCAGAATTACTGGGGAAGCAGGCACAGTCCCATGTGCCCAAAGGTAGTTGCGCACCTGACCTGCACCCACATGTTTCTACTTCGGGGGAGTTTGTTTTCCACCTGGTGTGCCCCACTCCTCCCTTTCTTGAAAGGTTCTTTTTCTTCTCCATTACCTCTTCGTCCCTATTCGACGTCACAGTCCTTAACTTATGAAAGGCTCATAGGGCCGGCCCAAGCCCTGCACATCCTGTTTTTCTCTTTTGCTGTCCTCAGTGACAGGCTCAGTGAGACTGGGAGCCCAGTGTCCCCCAAATTATGCAGGCCCCACTCTTACGTGAATCTTATCACCTCTATCTCCAGGGCCTGTCCTCCACCCCCAGTGGGGGCTGTGGTAAGACTATAGATAAAAGCATATACCGTTAACTGCGCATCAGTGAAGAGAGTAGGCAACAACCCCTGCAGTAGGCGGCTAATCTCTTGCGTCTGCCCAGGAGGGGTTTACTAATGTCACGGTACATTATATTGATGGTCAGCTGCTCCAAGCTTCCAGAAATCCCTTGTATTGTCCTAAATATGTGCACCCTTTATAACATATCAATACACACGTCTGCAAATAGATGCCCCCCTCTTAAAGCCCATGTCCAGTAATGAACACTCAATGTTTCTTACACTCTCATGTATAAAGTAAATCTTTTAATTATGAGGAATAAGTAATTAAAGAAACATTGCTCCCATTATGATCACTAGACATAACACAATATGAAAAGATCACTGTGGAATAAACATCTATCATTGTATTAATGACCTTCCTATATGTTGTGAAAACACAGGGGTTTTCCCTTCCCACTTCTGGGGGATCTGCCAAACAGGTGACATGGGGGGGGGCCATTGCTTTGGGATCCCAACCCTGGCGGTGGCGGACAAGCAAGGGATGTTCACCTGGGTGGAGGGTCCTCTGTTATTGGGGAGGGATTATGATATCCCCCCTTTCCAAAACACTCCCTCCCCGGCATCCACTCTGTCTATTGTCAACCAGACCCCTGGTTTTCCCTGAACTCTCCTTGTTTATACCATCACGATAATATACAGATAGAACAGCTATGTTTGGAGGGACTTTACTATTTTCATGAATGTCCCACCAACAAGGTCAAGCAAAGTCAGGACTGAATGAACATTGTAACCACCTGAAGCCTGTTAATGCTCCTCAGGTGTATAAACGGAGTAACCACATGAGAGATGGAGAACGAGCTGGAGCCGGACAAGGAACCTGAGACAAAGACTAAGCTAAGAGGCTATGGAGAAGGCCTGAGCACCCCAAGGGAGGTTGGTGGAGAACGGAGCGCTGAGAAGCTAAGAGGTCATGGTTTGAGAGGGCCTGAGAGAGAGTGGCAAGGGAGCCGTGTCTCCCATGAGCCAGAAGGGGATAGCGTGGAAAGCTGCTCTCCAAAAATAGAATTATTGAAGGGCCAGAGAGGCCGACCAGGAGTGTCGGAGCATCAGAGGGGCAAGCAAGGCGTCCCTTACCTTGACACAGAAGGCTATGCTAATCACAAATGGTTTGTTAAAAGTCAGAGGGGAACCTGGTTGGTGAAAGACACAAAATCCGAGCGATAACTTGTAGCCAAAGAAGCACGAGCGTAAGATGAAAGATGTGGTGAAGAGAAAGCTTCAGTTGTGCAATGTGAACTGTAAATAGTGTGTGATCGAGAAGGAAACAAAGTAACGGAAGGGTAACGTGTGTGCTTCCCCATTATGGAAAGGTTCAGTTAAAAGTCAAGATAGCTCTCTGAAGTGCAGGGGAGCTGTGCAAAGCCCGAAGTGCAGCTAAAAGTGAAGCACGAGTGACAGAGTGCCTGGGGCGCGATCCTATGAGAGGTAAGGTGTCAGAGCGGTCACGCATGGAACAATGGAACCTAACTATGAGCATTCGAAAGTGTCTGACACGAAGATATGGTGAACTCTGATAAATTGTGGAATTGTTGGGGAAGTGAACCCCCGTTGAATCAAGAGTGAGAATCACGAGTGAAAGAATCTTAAAATTGAACTTTGTGAAACTTGTGAAATAGTGATTGAAAGCCAGAAGCTTTTGAAATGTATTGGAACTTTACATTTTGAAACTAAGAAGGCTCCCGGAGAAGCCCGAAAGAACGTTATGAGAAACATTTAAGTCTATGGAACTTTGCTGATCCCGAGCAGCTCAAGCGTGGGGGAAAGGAGCTGTGGGACAGCTCCAGGATCATTGAAAGAACATCAGAGAAGAAAGGTGCAGAGCCACTGCAGTGCTATCCTGACATTACTTTGCTAAGGCCCTTTTTTATGTCGGCCAATTCCCTACACAGTGTCTATTTAGAAAGTGAGGGCAAGATTAGGTTAGACACAGACTTTCTTTTGATTTTGACGGACAGACTTTTGGACTTGTATTCATTTTCTTTAATGTTGAGATTACTCCCATATAGCGTAGGGCAAGATAGGAGGTATCCCAACCCCTTGTCTTAAATAAAGGTTTTCAAAGTGTATCCTTGTGTCTGTGTCTACCCCTTGGTATAGTGCCAATCTCACATATGGTGTCGGGTAGGGCATGCAGCTCAATCAAAACAGGTTGGGGACTCTGAAGTATGAAAAGTTGAGTAAGAGAGCCTCAACATCAACTGTGACCACAAAAGGGGCCATTGGTTTTGGCATCTGTGGTAGTAGAGAAACAACCATCCCTCCAGGGAAATGAGGGTTCATACCTACAGATCTAGTCCTGATGCCTGCCCCCCTAAGTGTTACAATAGACTTGCACCCAAATCAGGATTTGCTTGGAAATTTGGGCTTGATGTCCTAGCTGGGGGTTATTGATCCAGGCGATATCAAATTCCTTTTACAGAATCATGGGGAGACAACATTTAGCATTCAACCCAGAGACAAAATATCTCAAGGGATACTCGAGAGAGCAGTGATGCCCAGCTTAAAAGAGGAGACTGAAAAGGGATAACAGAGAGAGAGGTGATCTAGGTTTTGGAGAAGCTGACGAAAGACCCCAGACACATAAACCGCCAAAGATCAATGAAAGAGAACTGGGTAGCCCTTCTGACTTAGCTTTTGCAAAGAGGAACGACCCCTTACTAGCACTGGCCTTTTAGCAAATAATATCTGAGCAAGAAGGAAGAGATGGGAGAAGGCCTCTCTTTTTCCTAGAGCAAGGGCTATTGTGTAGGAGAGAGTCACTGGAGAAGGGATGATAAAAACACAACTGGTAGTTCCCAGGAGGCATAAATCCATTGTGCTTGAGATTGCCCATTCCCACCTTACAAGAGGCCATCTAGGGCAAACAAAAACACAATCCCACATAAGTAATACCTTCTATTGGTGAGGGATATACGCAGATATGATAGCATTTGTACAAGCTTGTGATATTTGTCAACGCACTAGCGCTCATACTCCACCTCTAGCGGCATTAAATCTCTTCCCCATTCTTGAAGTTCCTTTCTGCAAAGTCGTAATTGATATTATTGGGATGCTTGAGACTTCTAAACTAGGTAATAAGTATGTGTTGGTGATTGTGGACTATGCCACAAGGTATCCAGAGGCTTTTCCTTTAAGAAATAACCCAACCCAACAGATCCTAAAACACCTTCTACCATTCATCTCACCAGTAGGATTCCCCAAAGACATTTTGACCAATCAAGGCACCAAGGTCTGGGATGTATAATGTCTTCTTGCACTTGCTGTTGGCCCCCCACAAAGACGCTTTGCTCATTGTAGAAACACAATTTATATTCTTCTGCACCTTCACTGGCTTCTCCATCGCCTCGATCCACGTTAGCTTTGCCACATGCTCATTCCACTATTTTCAACACACATCATTCACCCTTTCGATAACTTCTTCACCGAAACCCAAAAGGACTCTTCCATGCAGCACATTGTGGTCACTTGACACCTGTTCACAAAGAACATTACAGCTTTAGGTATGGCCTTTGTAAACACGGCCTGCTTTTGGAATACCAGGCACACTGCAGTTCGTTTGGGTCTATTATCACGAGTTGTATGCTCCGTGCCTGAAATGTGCTTCGCAACCCGCATAATGTCATATAGACCAAACGTTGAGCCTCCAAAAGCAGAGTTTCATGCAGCATTAATATCTTGGAGGCTCCCGACGCATGTGGTATCAAGGAACAAATGTAACAGCTCCCACTAACCCTCTTTTTCCTCACCAAGCTCATGTCTGCATATCAGACATTACTTAATTCTGGGTGGAGCTCTATCACATCTAGTCCTAGTCCTCTATACTCATCATATTTGGGTCTTTTGAGCTGTCATTTGAAACCTTTTAATTCACTGATGTGTGGCATAGTAAAAGGAAAACTTACTTTGTCAGAAAACTCATTAGAAAATAATAAGGACATAGCTATCATCATGTTAATAACAGTTGTGTTTGTTTCCATGTTAATAACAGTGGTGTTAACCTCCCCAGTTTCCCTGTTTAATGAAGAGATATTATTATTATTATTATTATTGGTATTCCTCTCTCCCCCCTTTTATATGCCCTCCCCAAATAAAACTACATCCTAAATATATGCCCAATCTGAACATACAAAAGAGCAAACAGTTGAGATGCACATGCATAACACGGTATAGGCAGAGGAAACACGCTTACTGTAGGGTATTCATAAGAACAACGATATGAGCGTCCTCCGAATGCATTTTTAGACATTTGTATTTTCATTGTGGAAGACACAGAAGTAAAGAAGCAATTAGAAGTAAAGGAGAAGTGCAACTTGTGTGTAGCATTGTTTATATTTTGTGGAGGTAGGCAGGTTGCAAAAACGCATTAAAAATGGTACCATAAAACTGTTTTGCTGTCCAATATGGGCTCAGAAGTCTCAAAGGAATCAATAGATTAGCTCATGCTAAGAGAACATCAATCAAATCAATAGATCATTTTATGTCACAGTTCACACACTTCTGAATTCTATTCACCCTGTGTGTGGGGGCCTGCATGGGAGGGGGCCTTGCAGATATCCAGAAGATGTATCCAATACTGCAGCTTCCAGACCTTTACTGCAAGGGGAGTGGCCCAGATGACCGTGAAAGGGTCATTGTATCTAGGCTCACTCCACTGGCAGATTAAATTCTTAATAAAGATTTGGTCTGCCGGGAAGAGCTGGAGAGCAGGTGATGTTGGTGGATCTGATGCAGCACTGGTTGTATATTCAGAGTGTGATGGCGCTATCTGTTGAGAAATACATTGTATTGCTTTTGTTAAGGCAGAAAGAGAATCTCTAAACTCATCCCCTAGAACGGACACAGCGCTGGCAGCATCTGAAGCTTTTCTGATGGGAGATAGTGGCGTGTGCATTCGCCGCCCTGTTATCACCTCATGAGGCGATAAATGATGCTCCTAACAGGGCTGCGTGCACATTCTAAACAATGCCAGGGCAAGCAGTGCACCCAGTTTTTCCTCACTGTGGTACACAGCACAGCTTTGAAAGTTTACATTTTAATAAACCATTGATCCGTTCTACAAACCTGCTGGCCTGAGGGTGGTAAATTAGGCAAATCTGATTCTTAATGCCCGGTAATGCTATTATTTGCTTGAATAGCTCATTAAAGAAGTGGGTGCCATTTTCAGATCTTAACACATCGCACACCCCCATCAAGGGAAAACCTCCCTGACCAAAAACCTGGCAGCACACTTAGGAACTGGATGTGCACAAGGACCTGCCTCCACCCATTGGGAGAAGGGACACACAATCACGTAACAACACCCATTACACCTCTTCCCCCATATCCGTATAGTTGATGTGCAATTCATGGAATGGCCCAGTGGGGTGGGGTAGGGTACCCAAAATAGTTCTTAGGGATAGGCCAGTACTGTAGGAGAGCACAGAGGCAACGTGCTGGTCTTGGAAGCAAGACCACACAGAGCAACAGATGTTCGTTTGAATCCATGATCCTCACTTAGAACCTGAACTCAGGTATTAATCGCATTATATAAAAAAATTAAAAATAAAAATAGTGCAATTAATTACCATTGTCAGTGTCTCTTGGAGATTGAGGACAAACCAGTCCTCCTTTAAGTCTGCAGAAATATGTTGTTCAACACATGGGACGGGCGGTGCATTTCACCACCTCTATCATGAACGGCTGGGAAAGCGCTTCAATCAGTCTGTCCAATAATGCTACATGTTGGTCTGGGGACCCGTCAGCCCTCCTAAACCCTGCACTCTTCCATCGTGCTAGCTGTTGTGGTGACATAGGCTGAGTGAGAGTAAATAGTTACACGGCACCCCTGGGACATTAGAAGTGTCTCAATAAATGCTATGAGTTCTGCTGCTTGAGCTGAATAGTGCACAGGCATTCTTTTTTACACAGTTACCTCATACTCTCTGTCCACTAGACGGACCACAGCCGCACCAGTATGCCTTAAGCCAGTCCCCTGGTCAATAGTCGCTGACCCGTCAATGAAGAGGACCTCCCTCCCTTCGAGCAGGCTGTCTTTTGATTTTGGTATGTCTTCTTCCTCTCCCTCAAATGTCACATAGTCATGTTTAACACAGTGCACCACTCGCACCCATCTGAATCCGTTCCAACCACAACAATCCTTTTTGCAGACACCACCAAGCCTTGCAAATCCAGTGATAGTATCGTCCCTGCCACAAGCTCTGGGGTCACAACAGCCCTATAGATAAACCGGATGATATTCGCCAAGATGCCTTACCAATTTGGGGCACTGCATCAAGTAAAACTATGATCCCATACACAAACCTATTCAGGTCAACAGGAATGCCATGAATCACCAGCGCCCCCCTCCTCTGGCCTGTATTTGCACCACCACACTCATAGCACACATTCGAGGGGGGGGTGGTGCACATATTATTCCCCTATCTGTGAAGGAGATGCTCACGTTTAACTTACTCAAGAGGTCACGCCCTAACAAATTCACTGGGGAGGTTTCTGAATACAGTAAGGGTGCATGCACCACTTTGCCTTCTATTTTAATGGCTACATCTTCTGTGCAGCCCCAGAGAAGCCTTGCATGACGAGAGTTTTACCTGATAGTGGGAAGTTTCTCTCACTGATGCATGATTTAGTGGCTCCCGTGTCGACCTTAAAGATTAATTGCTTATTTCCTATCTCAGCGCCCACCAAGGCTTCCTCGTCAGGGTGGGTAGTCATGGACAGGAATGGGCACGTAAGAGCATTCTGTGGGCTGTCCTAGTCAGGATATGTATTGGTACCTGGAAACGTGGAAGGGTCACTTCCCAGGACACTCACCCCCCGTTCCATTTGGAGCAGCATTATTTGCAGGCATTGGCCACCATATGATTGGTTCGGCGGTTGTTGCTTGCATTTGGACCTTAGACGGGGGAAGCAGCAGCACCTGTGGGTGCCGTGGTGGTATCTGCACATACGGTTGGTGTATTTCATATGGTATAGACGTGGACATCGGGGGAGATGGGAAGTGTTGCTGTTGTTGTGCAGGGCCAGCAGGGGTGTATGGATTGTATCCCGCTCCCAGTCTGCTTCTACATTCCCTCGCAAAATGGCCCCACTTCCTGCATTGTCAGCACTGTACTGGTTTTTTCCTGATCGATTGGTGAGCTAACTGTTTTGTGGTTGGTGGTCTGGGGCTGTCTGGTACCCTGTAATTCTGGGGTCTTGGGATGGGGTATCTGGGCACTATGACTTAGGGTTTGGAATGGTAAAGTTTGGAGGCTCAGGCCCCCCTCATGGGATAAATGTTCGCAAGGAGCTCTCGGCCACCTCATGGCCTTGCAGTGCTGACAGTAAGAAACAATGAAAGGTTTATGAATCTTCGCGGGTTTGGTGTTGCTCACTGTTGCCCATGCAGCAGCCCGACTCCGAATGCACCCAACTATCTCTATGGTCTGGGGCTGGGCTTACTTCCCTGGCTGCAGCGTGGCACTAGGCCTCGATTTCAAAATGGCTACCGTTTTCTAAAATGGTGTTTCATTCCTAGTGCAACCTACGCCCAGACATATAATAACCTTCCCATAATGCAGCTTCTAGCGATGCCCCCCATTCCCTATAACCCCCCCCCAAGCATCTACAACACACTCTTTGCCTCTGCCTCATTCAGAACCTCTTGGGGGCCTGGGACAATCATCCCCGCTGTAAGGAATGCACGGTATCAAACAGTGAAGACAGACAGAAGTGATCACAGTTCAAGGATGTTAATTGAACTTCTAATGGGTTAGCTGAATGCTTATCTAACCTAAATCTAAGGATAAGAGCAAGCTATGACCATCAAATAATAAAAAAAGCAGTCCTAGTCAAGTCTCTGTGAAACAAAAGGGCTTATACTAATAAACCTATTGCCAATCCTTACTTCTAAATACAAAAGGATGTGGTACAATAGTGTATGCAAAAAGAAAAGTGTTCCAGTAATAATATGTCAGGACGGTTGAGCATTTGGCTTCCCTTCCCCACGTTTTCAGCGCAGGGCAATGCGGCACATTCGAGCTTCGCATACAGTCTGGGTTCCCCAGCCACGAGTATAGAGTTCAAAGCGCAGACATCAGGTCTTCTGCCAACGCCTCTTTTCCAATAACAGTCTCTTACGGCAGAGAGTCTGTCGTAACAAACAAGATCTCAAAGTTCCATTCCTCTCAGGATGTTTACATGCACAAGTTCTCACTTTCAGTGTTCATTTTTATTTATTTATTTATTTATTTTGACACTTATATAGCGCACAAAACCCAGAGGTATCTAGGTGCTTTTAACTTAAGTAAGTGCTTCAGGTTACAGAAAAGGAAGCGTAAGAGGTGAATTACATCGTGGAACGTGCAAAGATTAATACATCATATGCCAAGTGTAAAAGAGAAGTACATGGTGATCGCATCCATTGGGCCAGACCCCATGTTGCCGGGCAGGAGCAGCACACTGTAGGAGATTTTGTTTTATTGGGGTAAATTCGGGATTTGGCGGTATTTTCTTACTGTAAAAATATTGGCAGTAATTTGGTGGTAAATTAGTCTTACATTTAGAGTGGGTCTAGTATCACACTATTTTAGTGACCATACCTTGTTAGCTTGTATTGGTGGTCATTTCAGTGGTATCTTGTTTTGCAATATTTTATTCCTGTGCTATAATGGTGAGCATGTTTTTTTATACTATAACCCCATCATAAAACAAACCTTTCCTTTCTATTAGAATACCTTCTAGTTGTCTGTAGAGAGCCCCAGACTTATACACCTCAGTAGAACCCAATGATTTTATTCATAGCGCCACCTACAGTTTGTGGCTGGTGTTACTGGCTTATGTACATCCAGTAATCTATGTGCCATTAGGCATTACTGGCTTATGTACATCCAGTAATCTATGTGCCATTAGGCATTACTGGCGTATTTACATCCAGTAATCTATGTGCCATTAGGCATTACTGGCTTATGTACATCCAGTAATCTATGTGCCATTAGGCACTACTGGCTTATGTACATCCAGTAATCTATGTGCCATTAGGCACTACTGGCTTATGTACATCCAGTAATCTATGTGCCATTAGGCACTACTGGCTTATGTACATCCAGTAATCTATGTGCCATTAGGCACTACTGGCTTATTTACATCCAGTAATCTATGTGCCATTAGGCATTACTGGCTTATGTACATCCAGTAATCTATGTGCCAATAGGCATTACATCCAGTTATCTATGGATCAGATTAGACACCTTCCCATCAGCATGCAAGGAAGGAAACATTCATCACACTGCACACAAACCTCTGATTTATAACTGTTTATTGCTAGCTTTCTCTTGTTTGCTATTTTACTTGCATTGGTAAACTGGCAAATGCACTACTGCACTGATATGAGCCTCCCCTTTGTACTTCACTTATGTTAACAATTCACAGATGCATGAATGACACAAAAATCCCATTTGTTTTTATATATGCTTTTGTATTGCATCTCATTTACAAGTCACAAAATCTTACCATGTAATTTACAGCATCATCTATAATATAAAATAACAAATAGAACAAGCAGGTATTTTGTAACATGGATTAATGTTCCCACATCCTGAAAATAGAGAAAAATAAACATGCAATGATTTCCTAACTTCCCTAGACTGCAATAAATCTTAGTCACACATACAGCATTTCACATGGTCCTCGCTTAGCACTTATCTTACCAAGGTCGGTATTTCTTTGAAGTCCCTCACAACCTCATTGTGATCGCAGATGCAGACCCAATGTCAGCCAGAAACTCTGACGTAAGCTTGTGTGGGGGAGCGCCAACTGATTAGATCTGAAAGTCATCGCTCTACCCCTTGCAACCTCAGTCTGTCTCCTCAGCCCAGCATGAACTAACAGCTCTCTTCATTTCTATTTTCCAATAAAACGTTTGCCCGTCCCTTTATTGACGTGGCTTATCTGCCTACATTTTCTCCCAATTAGGTTAAAAAGAATGTGCTCTGTGCCACCCTTCGTTTTCAAAACAATGAAAGCTTCAGGTCCAAAGTTACTGGGCCTCATTAGGACCCTGGCGGTAAGGGGTCTACGCCAGCGTTAGCTGCGCCGACCCCTTACCGCCAACTACGAGTTCCCAAAGCGCCATGGTCATTTTTCCGCCCGCTTTTTGCGGGCGGAGAAATCCATGGCGCTATGGGACCTTGGTGTTAATTACGCCACCGTAATGTACGGTGGCGTAATTAACGCCTTCCCCACTCCCATTGAGCCCTATGGGGCCGAAATGGGAATGGGGAAGGGTAAATGGGTCAATGGGGACTTACCGCCCCGCCAACCTCGGAATGGGGCGGTAAGTCCGCCATCCGCCATGGCGTAAACGGACTTTACGCCATGGCGGAAAAGTCCGCCGATGGCGGAAAAAATCCGCCAGGGTCCTAATGAGGGCCACTGTTTCACTTTGCTTCCTGAATCTTGCATATTTTCTGTTATCCACAAGCTGAACAAAATGCCAGCGTGCATTTAAAAATGAATCTCAGCAGTGCCACCAAAACATGGATTTCACCTCATTTTTCATAGAAGACTGCATTTTAATGTTAGAGAAGTTAGAATTAGTATTTTAGTAATGTTAATAATGTAAGTCGGTTATGTATTCTAATGTAGTCTCCATCCATGAAGCATCCAAAATACATGGTGCACTTCATTATTTGAACCTGGCAGCACACTAAGTGTTTCTATGTGTGCTCTGAATATCTGCAGTTTCAAATTGGGCCTGGCTGTGTTGTAAATCCTGTACTTTGCATACTACCAATAATGCTATATATTATACTGGCAAACAACAATATGCTATATTGCATACTAGCAAAACGCTATTATACGCTGGCAAAAAAAAATGTTATTATATTTTGGCAAAATGCTGTACATGTCCTTACAACACAGATGCAAAATGAAATCAGTGGGCCAATACATGGTGCCTACCCCATGTTGCAGGGTGGCAGCAGCCTACAGAAGCGAGAGTCCAGCAATGGGCAAATACACGGTGCCTACCCCATGTTGCAGGGCGGCAGCAGCACACAGATGTGAAAAGTCAATCAGTGGGCAAGTACATGGTGCCTACCCCATGTTGCAGGGCGGCAGCAGCACACAGATGCGAAAAGTCAATCAATGGGCAAATACATGGTGCCCACCACATGTTGCAGGGCGGCAGCAGCACACTACTGCGAAAAGTAAAGAAATGGGCAAATACATGGTCTCTACCCCATGTTGCAAGGTAGCAACAGCACACAGATGCGAAAAGTCAATCAATGGGCAGATACATGGTGCATACCCCATGTTGCAGGGCAGCAGCAGCACACAGATGCGAAAAAAGTAAATCAGTGGACAAATACATTCTGCCTACCCCATGTTTCAGGGCAGCAGCAGCACAGAAATGCGATGGTCCAGCAGTGGGCAAATACATGGTGCCTACACCAAGTTGCAGGGCGGCAGCAGCACACAGATGCGATAATCCAGCAGTGGGCAAATACATGGTGCCTACCCCAAGTTGCAGGGTGGCAGCAGCACACAGATGCGATAGTCCTGCAGTGGGCAAATACATGTATGGGGGGAGGACATCAAGGGGAAGAAAAGGGGATGGGGGTACACACAGCATCACAGGTGACCGTGGGGGAGAGAATCTTAACTGAAGCGGACAGGGAGTAGACAGGGGCCTTTGTTGTGGGCCTTGGTGTGACTGGCCGGCTCCCGTCTCCCGGTTGCTCCCATTGGCCATTCTTAACCAATGCAACCAATGGGAGGGCGCAGTTAGGCCAGATCAGGCAGCGCACACAGAAGAATGAAATCCAGCCATCTTGGAATGGCCGAAAAATCAGGGCAACCAGATAGTGCTCATAAGAAGCACACGAAAAACCCAGGTAGTGGGTTGAAGTCAGGAGAAATTATTACACAGCTTGCAATCCTCGGGCAGCCCGCAGTGGGAAAACGTATCATTTTTTTCAAAGATGTAATTATTTCACACAACGAGGGCAATGCACGCTGTAAATGCCGGGCTTACCGCATCGTGGGTCTCCCTCTTCAGGCTGAGACCTCCTTTTATCACAATGTTCACACTTAGAGCCTCATCACGAGTTAGGCGCTAACGCTGGCACTATTACTGCTGGCGCTATTAGCTCTACCACCACACCCCCGGTGCTATTAGTGTTGGATCACAGGTTTGACTGAACGGTTAGTGCCCATTCCCCATTGGGCCCATTCAGGAATTCCTCATTCCCCATTGGGCCCAATGGGGAAAATGTGCACTATTACCGCCGGCGGATTTCCCGCCGGCGGTAATAGCACTGAAAATCGGCACATTTGCCGTGGATTTCCCCCTAGCTCCGAGCTGGGGGGAATTCCGCCAAGGCCATGATCTTGGTGACCCTTAAATGTGGTGTTAATAGTGCTACCACTGCATTTAATAGTTACTGCCAGACTTAGCCTTGCTCATTCGGGCTCACACCACGGATCTTCCTTTTCCGGGTTTGGACCCTCTTGATATCTCAATGTTTAGATATGGTCTCCTTCGTACAGGCTCAGATCCTCTTTTTACCAAAATCTAGGCTTTCAAATGTGTGATGGGTTTTGCTTAAACCGTTGCAGGACCACTTCGATTCACTTCACACGATTGTTTTCATCAATCTTCTACTTTCATTTCTCTTGGCGGGATACCTTACAGAGACCTTCATTTGAGCACATTCATGGTGTCGGACCACTCTGTCAACGGTATTGGATCTTGTCTTCTTAAGTTCCAACATTCAGCAGCAGTTTAGCTTCACTCTCGTCTTTCATCACACGTGTTCAACAATGTTCATTCCAGCATTCGTTATACAATGTTGCTGCTTGCAACCTTGACTTCAACACAGACCGGTCTTGCATTGGTCTCCCCAACTCACCGGCTGTGCTGATCTCTCTGGCGCTTCTTTGTTCTTGGTGCAAGGACAATACCATAGCAGCCGCTGCTGCTCCTCCTTGCCTTGGTTAGTTACACGGGAGGGCCCTTCGTATATTCGACACACAATGCAGGATTCTTCAGTCTGGTTTGCTGGCTTTACACTTTCTGCCTTGAAGGTTTCTTGAAAGTAACGCTGTCTGGTTGAAAAGGTCAAGGGTATTTTCCTTCTAGGTTTGCTGTCTTTCTCCCCTCGTTCAGCTGCCAACTCGAAACTGCTGTTCCTTTGTGTACTTCCTTGCTCAGAGTGTGATCTCGTGCTCTGCCTTTTATTCGTGTGGGGAAGTTTAATGGAAGTCAGGTGTGAGTGATTGTCAGTAATTGCCTGTCTTTGCCTGACCATAGTAGGACGACATGTCAGGTACACTGCTCAGGGTGTGAGTCGGTTTTCTCCCAGAGCAGGCTGTCCATGTGAAAGTGCTGGAGAAGGGAAAGGGGGTGGGGTGGCAAGGTTCCCACATATCCTACCTGGTAGGATGGGGTAAAGGTGTTTTAGAGAAGAGAGGGATATCGCGTCTCGCCATGCAGTGTCTCACTCCCACTCCCAAAGACCCCTCACCCAGGTGATCCTCCCGCACTGGTCCACCCCCAAGAACTGGATCCAGAAATGATGGCTGTGTCCTGGTTACGTGGATGACAGAACCCCGGGGACTAGCGGGTGAGACACCTTCTGGCTTCTCACACTGCTTCCCACCACTTGTCATTTATTATCCAGGGATTTCCAGCCATTTGTTCATGACCCAACAATAAGCTTGGTACAAGGGCTGCCAAGGGCAGAGTTGACGAACACTTTATGGGTTTCAATTGTTTTCTCAGGTTGTGTCCAGAGGTCATGCGTGTTGAATTGGTAGTCGTTTAAATTATAGCGTTCCAAGGACACCAGCAAGTCTGGGAGAGTGAGATAGCTATCGCCAGTTCAAAGGGAGCCTGTTTATTCTCCTCCCTCTTCGTATTGTTTGAAGTGTTCTTGCAAACCATGTGCATCATGACCAGGGTTTAAAGGTCCCATGCCAGATGGCACTTATAATGAATTATGATTGTGAATGTGAAACTATGTGATGATGTCATGACCTACCACAGAAGACTCCGGAAAAGGGGTGTCCTACGAACATGATCTGATGATGGTAGCTAACCAAAGTGACCAATGAGAATGTGGGAATTGGAGAAGATTGAATTTCTTTTGTATAGGTCTCACCAATCATGCATGGGAGGGATGGCCTATAATAAAATATGTGGGGGCGTTAAACTGTTGCCACATGTATAAAATGTGTAAACGTGTGTGGTTAGGATAGACTCCGGTTAATTTAACTCTACAGCCTCATCTATCTCCTCCTGGCTGATTGGACAAAAACATGTTTTACGGACAAACATGCACTCGCTTCTTAAGTGGGGGGCCTATTTTGGGTTAAAGTGATTAGAGGGCCATCTGCACTACAGGCTTGTTCCCTTCAGCATAAGATATTTTGCTACCCTTTCCCAGCAGATTCTCTCTCCGTTTTCTGTAGTGTGCCCATGCACAGAACCTGTGGCTGTCCCACCAGCAACAAGTTAGTTTTGCTTCTAAGCCACATTTCATGGTTTGCTTTGGGAACACTTGTGATGTAGCAATTGGTCCCCCATGGGAAATCTGACCTCCATATGGAAGAGCCAATTCCACTTGCACCTGACGCATGGGCCAGGCAGGACCCAATAAGTAGGACCCCCAATACTGTGCAAACCTACACTGGCAGCTTGGAAAGTCCATATTCTCTGCCATGATCAAATAGTACGTTGCACTCCTGAAGCCTCGTTCAGCACCTCAGGCCAGGATTGGTGAGCAGGCAATGGTGCTCCTCTGCACATGTGACCTCCCTCTAAACCTGTCAACCTGAGGATGTGACATTAAACATGAGACTTGTTAGCAGGATACCTTGTGCTGTGCTGCTTAAATCCACGATTATGTAGCACTCTCGCATGCTTGTGCCCGTGTTTGAGAGCTGAGCACCTGTTATTAACCCTGTAGCCTTCTCGAGTTGGTCTAACCCCTTAATGTATCATATTATATACTGTCCATGCTGATGTCATAGTATTAGGTTCATCCCAGTACAACCTTCTAAGTCTCTCTCCATTCTGCTAGTCAACAGGTCCTTTACCCGTGCCAGTCGAGCGGCTGCTCCCGTAGAACGATTTGGAAACTAGGATGATACTTGAAAATTCAGTAATGGAAAAAGAACTTCTTCAAGCCAAATGAGGCCTTCACCACTGTCAACTTTTCTGGATGCGTTTCATCGCAACCTTTGAGTGCAAATGAAAAAATGTGCAGGGGATGCACCTTTTCATTCACACTCATTGAAGAAATGCAAGCTCACCTTATTCTCACAGGTGCGTTGCACTGTTCAGGGGTCTGGCCAGTAGCACAGTGATGCGCGGGCCCTCACACCTGCCTCCTCACCTACAGTAGTGTCAGGAGCGCCCTCCTGACAGTGACGGGACGGAGAATGTGCTCTGTGCCACCCTTCGTTTTCAAAACAATGAAAGCTTCAGGTCCAAAGTTACTGGGCCTCATTAGGACCCTGGCGGTAAGGGGTCTACGCCAGCGTTAGCTGCGCCGACCCCTTACTGCCAACTACGAGTTCCCAAAGCGCCATGGTCATTTTTCCGCCCGCTTTTTGCGGGCGGAGAAATCCATGGCGCTATGGGACCTTGGTGTTAATTACGCCACCGTAATGTACGGTGGCGTAATTAACGCCTTCCCCACTCCCATTGAGCCCTATGGGGCCGAAATGGGAATGGGGAAGGGTAAATGGGTCAATGGGGACTTACCGCCCCGCCAACCTCGGAATGGGGCGGTAAGTCCGCCATCCGCCATGGCGTAAACGGACTTTACGCCATGGCGGAAAAGTCCGCCGATGGCGGAAAAAATCCGCCAGG
The DNA here is from genome assembly GCF_040938575.1 of Ambystoma mexicanum. Taxonomy (NCBI): domain Eukaryota; kingdom Metazoa; phylum Chordata; class Amphibia; order Caudata; family Ambystomatidae; genus Ambystoma; species Ambystoma mexicanum. Next base: position 26,239,221 of record NC_090939.1, on the reverse strand, counting down.
GTCCTAATGAGGGCCACTGTTTCACTTTGCTTCCTGAATCCTGCATATTTTCTGTTCTCCACAAGCTGAACAAAATGCCAGCGTGCATTTAAAAATGAATCTCAGCAGTGCCACCAAAACATGGATTTCACCTCATTTTTCATAGAAGACTGCATTTTAATGTTAGAGAAGTTAGAATTAGTATTTTAGTAATGTTAATAATGTAAGTCGGTTATGTATTCTAATGTAGTCTCCATCCATGAAGCATCCAAAATACATGGTGCACTTCATTATTTGAACCTGGCAGCACACTAAGTGTTTCTATGTGTGCTCTGAATATCTGCAGTTTCAAATTGGGCCAGGCTGTGTTGTAAATCCTGTACTTTGCATACTACCAATAATGCTATATATTATACTGGCAAACAACAATATGCTATATTGCATACTAGCAAAACGCTATTATACGCTGGCAAAAAAAAATGTTATTATATTTTGGCAAAATGCTGTACATGTCCTTACAACACAGATGCAAAATGAAATCAGTGGGCCAATACATGGTGCCTACCCCATGTTGCAGGGTGGCAGCAGCCTACAGAAGCGAGAGTCCAGCAATGGGCAAATACACGGTGCCTACCCCATGTTGCAGGGCGGCAGCAGCACACAGATGTGAAAAGTCAATCAGTGGGCAAGTACATGGTGCCTACCCCATGTTGCAGGGCGGCAGCAGCACACAGATGCGAAAAGTCAATCAATGGGCAAATACATGGTGCCCACCACATGTTGCAGGGCGGCAGCAGCACACTACTGCGAAAAGTAAAGAAATGGGCAAATACATGGTCTCTACCCCATGTTGCAAGGTAGCAACAGCACACAGATGCGAAAAGTCAATCAATGGGCAGATACATGGTGCATACCCCATGTTGCAGGGCAGCAGCAGCACACAGATGCGAAAAAAGTAAATCAGTGGACAAATACATTCTGCCTACCCCATGTTTCAGGGCAGCAGCAGCACAGAAATGCGATGGTCCAGCAGTGGGCAAATACATGGTGCCTACACCAAGTTGCAGGGCGGCAGCAGCACACAGATGCGATAATCCAGCAGTGGGCAAATACATGGTGCCTACCCCAAGTTGCAGGGTGGCAGCAGCACACAGATGCGATAGTCCTGCAGTGGGCAAATACATGTATGGGGGGAGGACATCAAGGGGAAGAAAAGGGGATGGGGGTACACACAGCATCACAGGTGACCGTGGGGGAGAGAATCTTAACTGAAGCGGACAGGGAGTAGACAGGGGCCTTTGTTGTGGGCCTTGGTGTGACTGGCCGGCTCCCGTCTCCCGGTTGCTCCCATTGGCCATTCTTAACCAATGCAACCAATGGGAGGGCGCAGTTAGGCCAGATCAGGCAGCGCACACAGAAGAATGAAATCCAGCCATCTTGGAATGGCCGAAAAATCAGGGCAACCAGATAGTGCTCATAAGAAGCACACGAAAAACTCAGGTAGTGGGTTGAAGTCAGGAGAAATTATTACACAGCTTGCAATCCTCGGGCAGCCCGCAGTGGGAAAACGTATCATTTTTTTCAAAGATGTAATTATTTCACACAACGAGGGCAATGCACGCTGTAAATGCCGGGCTTACCGCATCGTGGGTCTCCCTCTTCAGGCTGAGACCTCCTTTTATCACAATGTTCACACTTAGAGCCTCATCACGAGTTGGGCGCTAACGCTGGCACTATTACTGCTGGCGCTATTAGCTCTACCACCACACCCCCGGTGCTATTAGTGTTGGATCACAGGTTTGACTGAACGGTTAGTGCCCATTCCCCATTGGGCCCATTCAGGAATTCCTCATTCCCCATTGGGCCCAATGGGGAAAATGTGCACTATTACCGCCGGCGGATTTCCCGCCGGCGGTAATAGCACTGAAAATCGGCACATTTGCCGTGGATTTCCCCCTAGCTCCGAGCTGGGGGGAATTCCGCCAAGGCCATGATCTTGGTGACCCTTAAATGTGGTGTTAATAGTGCTACCACTGCATTTAATAGTTACTGCCAGACTTAGCCTTGCTCATTCGGGCTCACACCACGGATCTTCCTTTTCCGGGTTTGGACCCTCTTGATATCTCAATGTTTACATATGGTCTCCTTCGTACAGGCTCAGATCCTCTTTTTACCAAAATCTAGGCTTTCAAATGTGTGATGGGTTTTGCTTAAACCGTTGCAGGACCACTTCGATTCACTTCACACGATTGTTTTCATCAATCTTCTACTTTCATTTCTCTTGGCGGGATACCTTACAGAGACCTTCATTTGAGCACATTCATGGTGTCGGACCACTCTGTCAACGGTATTGGATCTTGTCTTCTTAAGTTCCAACATTCAGCAGCAGTTTAGCTTCACTCTCGTCTTTCATCACACGTGTTCAACAATGTTCATTCCAGCATTCGTTATACAATGTTGCTGCTTGCAACCTTGACTTCAACACAGACCGGTCTTGCATTGGTCTCCCCAACTCACCGGCTGTGCTGATCTCTCTGGCGCTTCTTTGTTCTTGGTGCAAGGACAATACCATAGCAGCCGCTGCTGCTCCTCCTTGCCTTGGTTAGTTACACGGGAGGGCCCTTCGTATATTCGACACACAATGCAGGATTCTTCAGTCTGGTTTGCTGGCTTTACACTTTCTGCCTTGAAGGTTTCTTGAAAGTAACGCTGTCTGGTTGAAAAGGTCAAGGGTATTTTCCTTCTAGGTTTGCTGTCTTTCTCCCCTCGTTCAGCTGCCAACTCGAAACTGCTGTTCCTTTGTGTACTTCCTTGCTCAGAGTGTGATCTCGTGCTCTGCCTTTTATTCGTGTGGGGAAGTTTAATGGAAGTCAGGTGTGAGTGATTGTCAGTAATTGCCTGTCTTTGCCTGACCATAGTAGGACGACATGTCAGGTACACTGCTCAGGGTGTGAGTCGGTTTTCTCCCAGAGCAGGCTGTCCATGTGAAAGTGCTGGAGAAGGGAAAGGGGGTGGGGTGGCAAGGTTCCCACATATCCTACCTGGTAGGATGGGGTAAAGGTGTTTTAGAGAAGAGAGGGATATCGCGTCTCGCCATGCAGTGTCTCACTCCCACTCCCAAAGACCCCTCACCCAGGTGATCCTCCCGCACTGGTCCACCCCCAAGAACTGGATCCAGAAATGATGGCTGTGTCCTGGTTACGTGGATGACAGAACCCCGGGGACTAGCGGGTGAGACACCTTCTGGCTTCTCACACTGCTTCCCACCACTTGTCATTTATTATCCAGGGATTTCCAGCCATTTGTTCATGACCCAACAATAAGCTTGGTACAAGGGCTGCCAAGGGCAGCGTTGACGAACACTTTATGGGTTTCAATTGTTTTCTCAGGTTGTGTCCAGAGGTCATGCGTGTTGAATTGGTAGTCGTTTAAATTATAGCGTTCCAAGGACACCAGCAAGTCTGGGAGAGTGAGATAGCTATCGCCAGTTCAAAGGGAGCCTGTTTATTCTCCTCCCTCTTCGTATTGTTTGAAGTGTTCTTGCAAACCATGTGCATCATGACCAGGGTTTAAAGGTCCCATGCCAGATGGCACTTATAATGAATTATGATTGTGAATGTGAAACTATGTGATGATGTCATGACCTACCACAGAAGACTCCGGAAAAGGGGTGTCCTACGAACATGATCTGATGATGGTAGCTAACCAAAGTGACCAATGAGAATGTGGGAATTGGAGAAGATTGAATTTCTTTTGTATAGGTCTCACCAATCATGCATGGGAGGGATGGCCTATAATAAAATATGTGGGGGCGTTAAACTGTTGCCACATGTATAAAATGTGTAAACGTGTGTGGTTAGGATAGACTCCGGTTAATTTAACTCTACAGCCTCATCTATCTCCTCCTGGCTGATTGGACAAAAACATGTTTTACGGACAAACATGCACTCGCTTCTTAAGTGGGGGGCCTATTTTGGGTTAAAGTGATTAGAGGGCCATCTGCACTACAGGCTTGTTCCCTTCAGCATAAGATATTTTGCTACCCTTTCCCAGCAGATTCTCTCTCCGTTTTCTGTAGTGTGCCCATGCACAGAACCTGTGGCTGTCCCACCAGCAACAAGTTAGTTTTGCTTCTAAGCCACATTTCATGGTTTGCTTTGGGAACACTTGTGATGTAGCAATTGGTCCCCCATGGGAAATCTGACCTCCATATGGAAGAGCCAATTCCACTTGCACCTGACGCATGGGCCAGGCAGGACCCAATAAGTAGGACCCCCAATACTGTGCAAACCTACACTGGCAGCTTGGAAAGTCCATATTCTCTGCCATGATCAAATAGTACGTTGCACTCCTGAAGCCTCGTTCAGCACCTCAGGCCAGGATAGGTGAGCAGGCAATGGTGCTCCTCTGCACATGTGACCTCCCTCTAAACCTGTCAACCTGAGGATGTGACATTAAACATGAGACTTGTTAGCAGGATACCTTGTGCTGTGCTGCTTAAATCCACGATTATGTAGCACTCTCGCATGCTTGTGCCCGTGTTTGAGAGCTGAGCACCTGTTATTAACCCTGTAGCCTTCTCGAGTTGGTCTAACCCCTTAATGTATCATATTATATACTGTCCATGCTGATGTCATAGTATTAGGTTCATCCCAGTACAACCTTCTAAGTCTCTCTCCATTCTGCTAGTCAACAGGTCCTTTACCCGTGCCAGTGCTCCCGTAGAACGATTTGGAAACTAGGATGATACTTGAAAATTCAGTAATGGAAAAAGAACTTCTTCAAGCCAAATGAGGCCTTCACCACTGTCAACTTTTCTGGATGCGTTTCATCGTAACCTTTGAGTGCAAATGAAAAAATGTGCAGGGGATGCACCTTTTCATTCACACTCATTGAAGAAATGCAAGCTCACCTTATTCTCACAGGTGCGTTGCACTGTTCAGGGGTCTGGCCAGTAGCACAGTGATGCGCGGGCCCTCACACCTGCCTCCTCACCTACAGTAGTGTCAGGAGCGCCCTCCTGACAGTGACGGGACGGAGGATAGCACAGGGGCAACGTGCTGGTCTTGGAATCCCGGATCTGCTCTTAGAAACCTAACTCGGGTATTAAGCACATTATAATTCTTTTTTTTAAATATACCTAAGTAAGTAATTAAATAAACATGTATGTCTGGCTCCTAGCAACCATGTGGTTTCTGGGCGCACAATCCATCAAGACAGGACTTTAAAGGGCTTGTCACTGTGAAATGCAAGTAGAACAACAGTAGGTCATGCCACTGCGTTTACACTTCCAGGGTCATGCACTGCTCATCCCTCTGCACCTGCTCCATACATGCACAGGGAAATCTCTGCTTTCTGTACATTGTAAGGCCCTTCACTAGTTGTGAATTCAGGATGTGCTATTAAATGTGCATGAATTACCCTTGATTTGCACAAATGTGCATAGACGTGAGAAACAGGATCTGAATGTGCACCTGGTGGATTGAGCAGCTCCTTATTTTGTAAGTGATATCTCAGTTGGCACAAGAATCATTCACAGGGGGTTCACAGGTTTTTATTGAAATTCTTGTGGGCCTCGTACCTCTTCCCTAACCCAGGCATCCCTGGGTTAGGGAAGAGGTAGATACAGAAGATTGGCGCCTACTGTCTTAGTCTACCTTGTGCTAGCTGTGAAGGTCTAAAGACTCCCTGAGGTCACTACTCGATCACAGTGTTAGTCCTCTACAGGAATTGGAGAATTGCGCCTTCCAGACACCCTATTTGATGTAATCCTCCTTCTATCATGCTCACTCCCATCTACCCCTTCTACCTCTCTTCCTCAACTCTGCTAACCTCTCCTCATTCCCCCTCCCTCTTCTGTCCCTCCCAATGTCTATCGCTCCCTGTAGGCCTCCCGTCCACTGTATAATGTTACTCTTTCCTCCAATATACTACTCCCTCCTCCGCACTACTACTCCCTCCTCCACACTACTCCTCCTCCGCACTACTACTCCCTCCTCCGCACTACTACTCCCTCCTCCACACTACTACTCCCTCCTCCACACTACTATTCCCCTCTCCACACTACTACTCGCTCCTCCACACTACTACTCCCTCCTCCACACTACCACTCCCTCCTCCGCACTACCCCTCCTCCACCACACTACTAGTCCCTCTTCCACACTAGGTTTACCTCCTCCACACTATGTCTACCTCTTCCATACTACTTCTAACTCCTCCACACTACTCCTCCTCCGCGCTACTCCACCTCCTCCACAGTACTATTCCCTCTTCCACACCCACACCACAACTCTCTCCTCCACACCACTACTCCCTCCCCTCACACCACGGCTCTCTCATCCATACCATTGCTCCCTCTTCCGTACTACTACTCAAACACTCTCCTTTCACACAGTCACTAACTTCTTTAATCACATTTACTTCACTACCACGCGTGCTCACACTGCAGTACCACTTTCACTCACTAACGAGTATCTCACCTTTTCCGAAAATTGACTCCACAGTCTGCTGTACCTTCCTTCCTCCTGCTGGTCTCTTGGTTCACCACCTCCACTCCTCTGACCTCACCCGAACAGCCTACACCTTCCTGTTCATCTTTTTATGCTCCTCCCACCATCCTCCTGCCATTGGTTTACTTCCCCTGTTCTATTTATTTATTTATTTTGTAATTTGTATAGTGCACCCAACCTTGAGGCAGCTGGGCACTGTTCCTGACATTGAAAGAGACTTGAGAGGTACATGGTTACACTGTTATTGACAATAACAAGTACACAGGGAGTTACCTTGCCATCTTCACATTAAGTAGAAAGGTTCCTGTACATATTGATGGGGTGCAGAAACCTGAACGAGAGTTCTTTGAGTAGTTCTTGTGTGAGGAGCCATGTTTTCAGATGTTTGCGGAAGGTCCAGAAGGAGGCTTCTGACCTTAGTGCGGCTGGTAAAGTATTCCATTGTTTGGCAGCTACCACTGGGAAGCTACTGTCTCCCGATTTCTGAAGCTTGGTGTCCGTAAGCTGAGCACATAGGCCTATTAGAATTGTTGGTAGTGAATGTATCTGCCAAGTATTTTGAAGAGGATTCACTCCTGGATAGGAAGCCAGTGGGTGTCCCTTCTAATCAAGGAGATGTGGGTCTTTTTAAGGATTCGGCTCTCAGAGCATTGTTTTGGATCACCTGCCATTTTTGATATTATAGTTCTTAGTACCAGCAAAGGGGGCATTACAATAATCAAGTCTGGACAAGATGAAGGCTCTAGCTAGCGTGATGCAGCTGTCGCGTGACAGAAAGGGCCTGCAGGCATTAATGCGCTTGGATGTGTAGACTGCAACCGATGCAGTGGCGTTAACTTGTCTAGTTAAGTTGAGGGTAGAGTCAAGGCAAAACCCCAGGGTTTTACTTGCGTCGACACCTTGATAGTGTTGCCGTCTATATTGAAGGATTTGAAGAAGTCCGAAAGTTTGTTAAGACGGTATTGTGATCAAATGAGAAGAAGTTCTGTTTTTACATCATTTAGGCATAAACCATGTTGGGCCATCCAATCTTGAATTGTTTGATAGATTATGTTGAGATATTCAGAGTCAGTGTCGTGAGAACCGGAGATAGGAATGAGGATTTGAGTGTCATCTGCATAATTAGTGTAGGTGACACCCAAATCGTCGAGACGGTTGAATAGTGGTTTTGTGACTATAATATAGAGTGTGTGTGAGACAGAAGAGCCGTGGGGTATGCCACAGGTGACCAGGGCTGGTGAGGCTACATTGGAGGGTGAGAAAACTCTCATGGTTCTGTCTGTGAGGAAGGACTGTATCCAATGGATGGCTTTCGGGGAGACGTGGGAAGCAGATGCTTGGTGATTACATAGTATGTTATGATTTATTAGGTCAAACGCTGCAGAAAGGTCTAGCAGAAGGAGGAGAGCTAGTTTGCTGTTGCCTTTCAACTCGTCCATTTGTATTTTCATGTCAAGTAGTGCTGTTTCAGTCCCATGTCTTAAGCTGAAGCCAGATTGTTGTAGGCCAGGGAGATTGTTGGTTTCTAGATAATTTTGGATCTGGAGATATGCTGAGCTGTCTAAAATTTTAAGGAGGACGGGCACTGTGGTGATAGGTCAATAGTTTGTCAGTATATTAGGGTTTAGGGTGGGTTTTTTTAGTAGAAGAAGGACCCACGCATCTTTAAGATTAGTTGGGACAGTTCCACTTCCAAAAGAAGCATTGATTAGCCTTCTGATGAAGGGTGTTAGTTCAGATGCACAGTCTTTGATAAAGGAAGCTCGGCATATGTTACCTTGGCATCTTGAAGGTGTGAGGCTAGATATGATTTTAGAGCATTCCATGTTAGAGACAAGTGTGAATTCGAAGAAGATCTTGCTAGTTTTCTGACTAGCTTGACTGAGAGTCTGTTGAAGTTGGGAGGGTTTAGGGTAATTTTAGATTGTAGGAGGGCTATTTTATCCAGGAGGGCTTGTTGAATGCCGGCACACCAGCTCTCATCTTTGAGGCAAATTTCTAATGGTGGAACTGGAGACTCAAGTTCTCTCAGGATGGCGAAGAGTTCCTTGCTCCCTGGTTTAGCATTGGTGATTCTCTCATTGACGTGGCACTTCTGGTTTGAAGGATAGCCTGCTTATAGTTTTTTGAGGCCTCGACGCAGGTTGCTTTGTTCAGTTCAGTTTGGAGTTTTTTCCTTTTTCAGTTCTCTTCGTGCTACACATAGTTTAAAGGTTAGGGGTGTACCAAGAATTAAGGTGGGCTTGCGGTAAGACTAGAGGTGCTACTTTATCAATGGCGTCTTGGACAGTTTGGTTGTATATGTCAATCATGACTGATGGGTCGTTAGAGCTGATGTTATGGTGTGCAGTGATGCGGTGTAGCAAAGGGAGGATGTTTACTCTGATGCTGCGTGAATTTCTAGATAGAGCAGCTGGTGCCATGGGAGGGGGAGAGTCTGACGCCAAGTTCATGGTGATGTTGAATGTGATTATGTGATGATCTGACGAAGGGCATTGGGAGTTGGAAATTATGTTTGTGTTGCAATTGAGGTCCACAAGCCAGTCCAGTGTGCAAACTTTATTGGGTGTAGGGTTGTTAATCCGGTGTGTGTAGCCTAATTCTGTGATGGTGTTGGCAAGAGCTAAGGCATTGTTGTCCTTGGGGCCATTAGAGCCCAGGTAAAGGTCTCCCAGTATTAGGGTTTGGGAGCTAGACTTGGTATTGGTAGAGAGGAGTTGTGCTATGTCGGGACTTCAACTCTAAGATGTCGATAACCGACCCACATCGAGTATGTCTGTGGTGTCTCGGTCTGGAGCACAAGACCTCGGCCTGCTCCAAAAGCCAGTCAGTGACCGGAAAGGGTTTGTAGGAGCGAAAGGGGAAATTGGAGGTAGATAAAAAAAAACAGAAATCCCTGCCAAAGAGACCTTCTTCGAACAAGCCAAGAAGCGACTCCCCTCGAAGGAAGAAGGTTAAAAGATCCAGGTCGAGGACTGTCTCCCACGACTCCCACCACTCCTCATCGAGGAAATAAAAAAAAGAGGCACCACGGGTCGCCTTCTTCGACTTCATCATCAGGCACCTCCCCATAGAGGGTATCTTGTCCCACAAAGGCCTCCGCACCAGCTGAATGGGAAGCATTTAGGTCAGAAATGCTAAAAATATTTCAGAGCCAAAAACCCTCAGCAAGCCATGCTCCTCCCGCGCCTTCTACAGAAACACGTAAGGAAAGGGCTTGAGCCAAATCCTGCACGCCCTCGAGCACGGGACGAAGGCCAGATCCTCATCGAGAGCCGTTGAGACCTCGACACAATGAGAAATCATCAAAGGGTCCTTTGGGCCGTAAGTCAAAGCATAAGTCGAGATTGAGGTCGTCGATACCATCACTGCCAGCTGCGACCTAGATGCCAGCTGCACCCTAGACAGCAGCCGTGCCCTTCACACCTATAGCACCTTCGACAGCATTGAAGCCTTCGAAGCGGAAGTCGACTTCAGTAAAAATATTGACGTCTCCTCGAGAGTCCAGTTCTACATTTCTGAAACCTGCAATGCCCATTCCGAATAAGACATATATTCCTTTACCAAGGAAAGATTACTTCAAATCACTAACCTCAATGTATGAGGAAAATGAGCCATCAGATCCTGATGCGTCTTTTGGATTTCCCACTTCTCCCCCTTCCACGCACTTTCCCCCTTTTCCCTTCTCCATGCACTTGCACGTTCTTAATGTCACTGGGCCTAGTAAGATCGTTGTTTTTATTTTTTGTTCTCCCTTGTTCCCCTCCCTTTGCTTGGTCACGCTCTGAAACACTTGTGTACAAGCGCGATATAAATAAAATATCATATTATATCATAATGTTCCTGAGAGTTTTATTTCAGAAGAGTCAAACTTAAAAGATCTTTATGACAAGCTGCAAACAGCCAGTGGGTAGACACGTCACCAGAGCTTGAATCTTGTAGACCTGATGCTGGTGAGCATGCAGATGCTTCATATAGACAGTTGTCTAAGGTTGTAGACTACTTGGGATGGAGTAGGCCTACTCTCCCCTTCGAGCAGGATGATCTGACAGACATCATTGACAAGGGTCCGCAAATGGATCCCATTTTACCATTTCACACTGCTCTCCAAAAAAGGGTAGCAGCAAATTGGGAAACGCCAGAGTCTAATCCGGCAGTAAACAAAAACATGACTAGAAAACAGCCCAACTACCTATCAAAACACCCCACAAAAGTGTGATGGTCAGGAAGCAATGGCAGCTTCAAAGCAGGCGAAATATCCTACCATCCCTCCAAATAGGGATGACAATAGAGTAGATGCATGGGCAAGTAAAGTATTTTCTACAGGGAGCATGGCTCTTAAATCAGCCAACTCCACATGTGCCTTAGCAAAATTGTCACACACTCTGCCGGACTGTATTTCCATAGCGGCGGAGCACATTCCCGAGGGGGAGGAAAAAGACGGATTCTTGGCTATTGTTAGAGACGACAAAGAAGCCATGTGCGAGTCCCTTCAGTCGGGTCTGGATTCTGCTGACAGCATCAGCAGAGCCATGGCAACTAGCATCGTAATACGCAGATTTGGGTGGTTGAGGAAGTCTGGATTTGTGCCGGATGTGCAGTCCAGACTCTTTAACATGCCTTTTGACGGTAAGGTTGACAAAATCCTTGAGAAGTTGCAGACCTCGAAGGCGGCAGCCAAATCCTTAGGTGCCGATATTAGGCAGCCTCAGCCCTTTCGCCGCCATGGACAATCTTGGAGGGGTAGATTTTTTCGCTACTACTCCTCAGTTGGAAGAGGGAGAGGAATGGCTGGTCAAACAGGCCGAAGAAGATTCCCTCGTGGTGGACGAGGGAGAGGTGCAAAGCCCCCCCAAGCAGCAGCATCTTTACTTACAGCCACTGTTTCCACCACCTCAAACCCTCTCTGAGGTCTTGAGTCACAACACCCCAGTGGGAGGCAGACTGTCTCAGCATCTGAAAGAATGGCGAGACATTATTTTGGATTCTTGGGCATTGGAAACCGTATCCCAAGGTTACTGCCTTCCCTTCATTCAGAGACCTCAGAACCATCCACCATTGAGCCATTCTTTGAGAGTTCCAGATCAGCACCTTGTGCCGGAAATGTTGACCCTGCTAGAGGAAGGTGCCATAGAACCTGTGCCTGTAGTGGAGAGGAACAAGGGCTGGTACTCTCCATATTTCCTAATACCGAAGAAGGACGGAGGACTGAGACCCATCGTGGACTTGAGATACTTGAACAAGTTCCTCAGGAAGGACAAGTTCAAAATTGTCACACTTTCTGAGATCATTCAGGCCCTCTAACTCCAGGATTGGAGGGTTTCATTGGACCTTCAGGATGCTTATTTTCATGTGCCGATTACAAGCACAGAAACTACCTGAGGTTCGTCGTTGGCAGTTCTCATCATCAGTTTCAAGTTCTGCCTTTTGGGCTGACCTCTGCCCGAGAGTTTTCACCAAGTTAATGGTGGTGGTGACAGCGAGTCTCAGGAGAGGGGGGATTCACGTCTAACCCTACCTGGACGATTGGCTGATCAGGACGTATACTCCCAAACAAGTACTGGATCATCTCAACGTCACCTGCCACTCTCGTCACAGACTGGGCTTCTCCCTCAATTGAAGTTCATCGGGGCTCTGCTGGATACATCCTTGGGAAAGAGCTTGCCACCCGAGGTTAGGGTTTAAGACATTTTGCAGATGGTCTCCAAATTTTAGAGTGCCCAACATCTCCCGGCCTTCAATTATTTTGAAATTGCTTGGCCTCATGGCACCTGCATTTATCTGGTGCCAGACGCTCGCCTGAGAATGAGATCCCTTCAATGGGCTCTCAGGACACAATGGTCGCAATTCTCAGGCAGGGTTTCAGATCTACTTCAGGTTTTGAGCAGAGTTGCACAGGATCTCCTCTGGTGGGCCTGCAAGGACAACATTCTGAAGGGAGAACCTTTTTGGCAACCATGGCCGTATATACAGTAGTGACTGATGCCTCACTCATGGGTTAGGGAGCCCATGCCAACGATCTGACAATCAGCGGTCGTTGGTCTCCATCGGAGTCCAAACTACACATCAATCGTTTAGAGCTGAGGGCAATCAGACTTGCGCTGAAGGCCTTTCTGCCCTCTGTACAGGGAAAGAATGTCCTTATAATGACGGACAGCACAGTGGCCATGTACTACCTGAACAAGAGAGGAGGTGTAGGGTCACTACCACTGTGTAGAGAGGCAATGGAGCTCTGGTACTGGGCAATTCAAGATGGAATCTTTCTATCAGCAGTTCACCTAGCCGGAGAGCAGAACACGGCAGCAGACGCCCTGAGCAGGCAGAGCACAGTCTCCCATGAGTGGGAACTAGCTCAGGAAGTCCTTCAAGAGATCTTCACCCACCCCTCAAATGGATCTGTTCCCGTACCGCTCCAGGGAATTTCCAGCAAGAGGAGCTCTAGGGGACGCATTTGTGGTGGACTGGGAATTTCCCTCCTGTATGCGTTTCCTCAAGTCCCCGTCATTCCCTCGTGATCAGGAGGTTGAGAAAGGTCAGAAAACACATGATCCTAATTGCCCCCGATTGGGACAGGAGGAAGTGGTACCCGGACCTTCTGGACATGCCCATCTGCCCTCCAATACGTCTTCCACTAAGAGAAGACCTTCTCTCGCAAGAGGAAGGTCTGATTTTCCATCCAGAGGTCAAGACACTCAGCCTTCACGCATCGTTTCTGAGGGGCTGAGATACAAGGATTATGACCTCCAGGGTGACGTAATAGAGATTTTGCTTTCGGCCAAGAGGCCAGCAACAAATTCCTTGTATCGTTACCATTGGAACAAATTCTGCAGCTGGTGCAAGGACAAGAGTGTAGACCCTTTACTATGCAAAACACCAGAAGTGTTCTTTTCTACTATGCCTAGCCAATCTGGGGCTCCAGGTTGGAGCAATTAAGGACTATTTGGCGGTGCTGTACATCTTTAAACTTTTGCCAGAGTAATCTTCATATTTCAAGATCCCACTGGTGACACCATTTCTGAAGGACCTCACCAATGTGTCCCCCTCCCATCTCCCTTCCAGACTCCAGTTTGGGGCATTCATCTGGTATTAACATTTTATTTGTGTGCATCTTTTTAACCTGTACTTTCATGTCCGTTAAGATTGCTAAAATTTAAAACCATTCTCTTGGTAGCACTAATGTCAGCCCGTACAGTGAGTGAATTGCAGGCACTATCATACAATCCACCCTTTACTATTTTCCACAAGGATAAGGTTGTTCTGAGCGTTAAACCTTAATTTTTCCCAAAAATCCTTTCAGATTTTCATGCAGGACAAAAAATCGTATTGCCCACTTTCTATCCTCCACCTCATCCTGGCAAAATAGGAGGAGTGATTGCACAGATTGGAGCCATGTAGAGCTCTACGCTTCTACATCGCTAGATTATCCAAACTTCGTATAGATATGATATGATCTGATATGATAGTTCATTTATATAGCACATATATACACAATGGGGTCATTACAAGGTATGAGGTAACCATGCTTCTATTAGCGGCATGGCTACCCCCTTACCGTGTACAGGGTTCGGGTTCCTTGAATAAGAAATTACCGGGCCATTCCGACCTTGGTGGGCCCGGTAATTCCTCATTCAAGGAACCCAAACCCATTCCCGTTCGAGCCCCCAACGGGTTTTTAACGGGCCCGTTGTTAGAACCCTGGTCTGCTCACGGGACCCGCTAAGGGCGCCTGGTAAAACCAGGCGTCCTTAGCGGGTTCCTGTGAGCAGACTCGTAATGAGGTGGGAAAGTGTTGACGGCTGCGGCACCATTACTGGCGCCGTTAACCCCTTACTTCCACACTCGTAATGACCCCCAATGTGCTTCAAAGCGCTTCAAGGCAAGGGAGGGGAACAAGGGAAAATACAATTACATTCTTACAGGCCATGAACAGTAAGGATGTGGAAATAACTATCGTACTTGGCCTGATGACATTTCAGATAGTGCAAGAGCTAAGACATAGATAAGGAGGGAAGGTAGGGAGGGGGAAGGAAATGGAAACAGACAGGCAACTACTGTACTAGGCCTGATGACATTTCTGGTAGAGCTGGAGAAAAACAAAAGGTGGAGAGGGGTGCAGAAAGGGAGGGGAGGAACAAAACAAGTGACTATCGTACTTGGCCTACTATATGATCAGTTATTTATGGGCTATGCGCACCTGGCCACCCTCTGTCCCCTGGGCCCAGGTACTAGCTCACCCTGCCACCCTCCGGCTCTGCCTTCTGGCCACCACTTGCACTGGGGACTGTATCTGTACCCATACTGTCCCCCCTTCCATTTTCTTTTTTTTCTGCACTTATCAGACTTACCCAGTTCTGCTGCCATAAACACAGCACTTGCTGGCTGCACTACCTCTGTTTATTGCCTCCATTATCTATTTATTTGTATTTATTATTATTTATCTGTTCTCCTCTGCTCTGCACTTTCCACTCTCCCGCTTCCATGCACTTTCCATCTTTCCCTTTCATATGCACTTGCACGTTCTCAATGTCACGTGGCCTAGTAAGATTGTTGTTGTATTCTCCCCTGTTCCCCTCACCTGCCTTGCCGCGCTCTGAAACACTTGTGTATGAGCGCAATACACATAAACTATCATATCATATCATATGCAGGCCACAAACTGGGTCAGGCTGTGACAAAGCAGACCTTATCCAAATGGATAATTCTTGCAATTTCAGAATGCTACATGCCGGCGGGCAAAGATCCTCCAGAAGGCTTAAGGGCCCAATCTACCAGGGGCATTGCTACCTCTACGTCTCCAAATGGGCGTCCCGATCAAAAGCATTTGTGAGGCAGCTACGGGGTCTACTATACACACATTCACAAAACATTACTGCCTTGAGTCTTCCCTCGGTCATGATGGAAGCTTTGGAAAGGCTGTCCTCCATTCGGTTCATGGAAACCATTAATAGCTAAATTCTCACTCCCCCCATCAAAACAAAACACTGCTTTGGGAGTCTATCAACCATGAGGAATACGTGGGAGGACACAATCCATTTGAAGAACAAGTTACTTACCCCTGGTAACGTTCCTTTGACTGGATCTTGCTCCCACGTATTCCTCATCGCCCTCCCAGCCTACCGCTCAGTAGAATTTCCCGTGCTATTACAGCTTGCGTTCTTTCAAAGCTATAGTATGGTCAAATTCGTCGGTGTGCTGGTAGTTTCTACTGTGAGAAAAACAGAACTGATGCCAAGGGGCGCTGCGCGTGCTGTATATTTCTTCAATGACATAATTCTTGAGATGCAGGCCCTCGAGGGATATCAAGTCAACTGCATCGACGCACAGCGTCCTCTGCCGAAAATGTTTTCTGAAGCAGCTGCAGCTGGATATCAAATATCAAAGATGCGGAATACGTGGGAGGAATATCCAGTCAAGAACGTTACCAGGGGTAAGTCACTTGTTCTTCTCTCTCAGCACCTTATCTTTTCATATAATTCTAACCCTTTCCTTCCATTTAAACTGCGTTAACAGCATTTGGCACTAATAGGTGGCCTGGCTCCAAAATGCCCACGCCATGAGGTTCTTTGTCCTGCCCTTTGGCCATCTTGCCCCTTTGCCTTCTCCAGGTCGAGCCGACCCGGGGCAGTCCTTATTTGGTCATGCAGTTTCCCACAAAACACAAAGCTTTTGCGGGCTTCTGCATGCCTTGTGTCTGTGCCTCAAGGATGTGGGCTGGGGTGTCTGTCCCTAATACACATCCTGGGTGCCAGAGAGTCTGGAGTGCTATTAATGACTGGGACCACCGTGGTCCATGATTGGTCCACATATGGAGTGTGTGTTTGTGAGCAGATCTCCCATTGGGTCCTCTTCGTTTTGGCCCAAAAGAGACTCTGGATAAGAGGAGGCCCCAAACACCCATACCATGTCAATCTCTGGAGTTCTCACTGAACGAAGGATAGGATCCAAGTATCCTGAAACTAAGAAGCCGAGTAGAGGAACCGCTGGAAGGTTCGGCACTCTGGGCCTGCTGTCGTTCTGTGGGACCCCCCTGCATCTGGTCGTCCTAGAAGGTCTGAGAAGACGCTTCATCCCATTAGAATAGTGGGACCAACTATTCTCGGTACCTTCAACAAAACCTGCAAGTAAGCCTTCTCGGAAGTGTCCCTGGGCCAATTAGTGGGCTGACCAGCTCACGCAGGACCTTTGCTCTGTCTCCACCGTCGTTTTGAGGAGGCCCTCGACGGTTGGTATACTGCTAGCTCTGTGTCCCTGGCACCCTCACACCGAACACTTGGCATTCCCAGGTCTGAAGTGAGACGAGTGCGCCAGGACTGGAGCAAACACAGTTACCGTGTTGCCCAGCCACGGCAACAATCTTTGCAGGTGCACTGCATTTGTGACCCTCTTGCCCCTGAAGCCTGCTGCAGTAAAACTGGCCTGATCCTTCCACCAGGAGAGGAGAAATCACCACTGCCCCGTTTGGGAATCATAACTGTATCTTCGGAACTGAAAGCCGCAGAGCTGTCATATTGCCGCATTTGAACCTACAAATGAAGTGGAATCGACTGGCGAAGTTTGGTCCGGAGTGCACCGGGGGTCGGTGAGTAATCGGATCCCTCACCGGTGGCCCCTCGTGCCTCCATCCATTTTTAAGCACAAGTGGCCCCTGGGGGTCCCTCCCCTTTCCACTGCTAGTGCGAACTAGCGAACTATTCCCAAAACTTGGAATCACCTCTGCCTTCAAGTGGAGGCCCTCCTCAAATAGTGGGAATTTATTCTTCATCGACTCACCCACCTCCCTGAGCTGCTAGAGACCCCTGAAGAGACCCCGTTTTGCCCATTGGAACAACCGCGTGCACCTGAACTGCATGTACTATTGAGCATAAGGTTCCTCTCTTCTTAGGGTTTGGACTGCCTCTTCGTTAGGTGTGTGTTTGATGTTGAAGGGGACTAAAGACTAACTGCACTGCCTGTTTCCATCCTTTCTAGGTTGTGGCCATATTTTGTGCTGTTAACCCTTTAGACCCCAATGGTCTTGTATATATCTTGTATTGATTGTGTTGTGTTGGTTTGATAGTATTGCTGAGATTCTTTTACTATGTGTTGAGTTACAAAGGCCTTGTAATAAATGTGTTTATATTTTTGATATATACACCTGTCTGGGAGTCATTTGTAAGTGTTCTTGCTCTGTGTGCTCAGTGAGGTCTTTCAGTCACCCTCTCCCCTCCTGAGACCTAGTCTTGACCGCAGACCATAGCTACCCTGATTGGTCTGGCTTGTCCAGAGGTTACCCTGTTCCAAGAAACTAGGCTGGTCCTCTGAAGCTTTGCCCACCAGGTTCAGAAATCTGTCTTAACATAAATCCACCCATGTTTTCGTTTTTCAAAAGTGCCAAAATGTATGTACATACAATAGTCATGTAACTTAGCCGCCACTTGACAACATCCATTCAGACTTTACACAAACATTCAAGGTTGGGTCTATAATCTTTCTGAAAACCTGTGTCCACATTTGTCAAACAGCAACAAAGTTATAAGCCATCATAAAATGTTGAGACCCCCCTCTAATTTAGCCCACTCTTGACAAAATCTCACCAGACTTTACAAATACATGTATATCTAGATCTAAAATCTTTTTGCAAACATTTGTGTCAATTTGTCAAATAGCACCACATTTATTAGCCCTTATAATATTTTGGGACCCCCTCTAATTTTGCCCCCTTGTGACATAATCCCACCAAACTTTGCAAAAACATGTATATCTAGATTTATAATAGTTATGTGACCTTTTGTGCGGATTCATCAAATGGCACCACATTTATAAGCCTTTACAATATTTTGGGACCCCCCTCTGATTTTCTTTCCCTCTTTAGCAAACAGCTCCACACTTTACATAACCATTCAGAAACAGGTCTAGAAAATAATTCAAAAATTTCATGCAGTTTCACTGAGTGGCTCCAAAGTTATAAGCCATCTGAAAACTGATTTTCACCAATCCTGTAATGCAGAAATAGGCATAGATGTCCCCGAACATCTGTAGTGTTCACGAACATCACAGGACTGCACCCGAACTTCCAGACTGTTTGTGGACTTCCGGGGGGGGGGGAACACCTGTTTTTTGGCTTCTTACGGCCATATCCCATCCCATCCTCATCACCCCCAAATCCCCAGAGATTGTTTGATGAGTTTGACAAGTGCAATGTTGTGTTTTTTAATAGGTTTTTACTGCAATGTCCGCGGGCACCGGCGGATGTCCGCAAAGCCAACATGGTGGGCGTTTCCAAAAATCGGACGCATTTCATGCTTCTCACCATCCAATCAGTGGGCCTGCCGGATGTCCGCGAACCTCACGTCGCCTTCTGAACCAATCAGAGGCCCAATCAGCAGACCGAAGTGAGAAGCGAGTCTCTGGACCGAAACCAAATAGCACAAATTTGTATCCCCTACTTTTGGGCTGTTTTAAAAAAATCTACTGGACGGATTTACACCAAATTTACAAAAGCACGCTTTTGGGACCAAGCCACAGCTCCTGCCGCACATTTGGTGAAAATTCGTCCAGACGTTTGAGCGCAGATATGAGCAACATTTGTTTTCCATTGCGTCTATGGAAATAAAATAATTGGTACCCCCTACAACTGTGCTCCCCTTAATCATTGTACTTCTTTGGGAGGCTATCAAAGATGAGCAATCCATGAGAGAAAGAAGTCCATTAGAAGAAGAAATGACTTACCTCTCAGTAATGTTCTTTTTGAGGGATATCCCTCCCACAGATTCCTCATTGCCCTCCATACCTGCCTCCTCTTGGTAAATAGCTGATACACCTTGGTTCTACAGTCCCTCAGCGGGAAAGAGCTAGGGAAAAAGGGTGGAACTGAGGTCACAGAGTGCAGCGCCTCTTTATATACTGGCCCCAAACTCATGTCCAGTATGTAGATGACTTGGCAGAGCACCCAGGGAGCCGCTCTGCACCTCTGGCAGCTGAAACGTTTCCGGAGCAGCTGCACCTGGAGCTAGATATCAAGGATGAGGAATCTGTGGGACAAACGTCCAGCAAAAAAGAACATTACAAAGAAGTAAATCATTTGTGCTTCACTCCAAAAATGTGGGCACAGGCAGATGGCACTGAATTGTTCCATGGTGGTAAGATGCCCAAAGCTGGCATGTCCAGTGTGTTATAAAATGAATAAATGACAAAGACGCTAAGGTCAGATATAGTTGAGTTTTCTTTTAACCAAGAGCCCAGGTTTATTGAAGCTGTGTCACTGAGGCTGTAGTACCTTAGCCAGGTGCACAGGAACCAATTGAATGGCAGTCAAGAGCTCATGCAACCAGCAGACTAATGCAAAGATCAAGGAGATTGTGATAAGCAGATGGGCTGGGACATGCTGCAAGGAAAGTCTGCTGGTAAAGGCCTGTCTGGTCACATCTTGCTCAACATGTGTGGATCAGGAAGGCAGCACAGTAGCAGGGCTAGTGAGAATGATCAGCAGACTTAGTCATCTTTCTTCTTCCCATCAACTCTCTCCCTGCCTCCTGGATAAACTATAGAATTGTAGCAAGTAGGAAAGCTACTCATCTAGTGGTGTTGGCTGGCAGGTAGTGCCAGTAAAGACTGAGGTATCTTCGCAGTTAATTTCCCATGAAAACCCCTGACTGGCTGGCAGTCAATAGCAGGAATGTGGAGCTCTGGCCGCTGGAAGCAGATTCAGGGATAGATAGGAATGGGAACCTGAGTGGTGTTGTCTGCGAGTGGGTGGGTGCGAGAACCAAAAGATAGATAGCAGCCAGCAAGCATTAAGTATTTCACAATCCTTTGATGCTTATGCCTGCTAACCTTGTATATTCCGAAGTGATATCTATGCTCGGTTGTATCTAAATCGCTAACAGACATTTCTTGACCTTGCAAAATAGTCATCAACTAGCGTTGGACTATTTCAAAGCGCCCAAATTGGATCATGTCTGAATATTGTCTTTGTACTTATTCCCACTGCTAGTCCGTGGGAGATATGGTATCGTTTGTGCAGGCTGGATGTCTGTGCCCTGCGGCGGCCCCAGTCCATACAGGTAGATGGGGAGGTGCAGGATATCGTTGGGTCACTGGAAGGGTTATTGTCCAGAGCAGATGTGCTGGTAACCTGGTAGCAATCTTCATGCTCATCAGTGGATTCCCCATTTCCAGACATGGACCAGTGGGGCCTTGGTCCTTGCAGGATGTGCCATCACCATCTGGCGCAGGAATAACCGTACTTGTTGCATTTCTTCCTCCTTCGGGCTCTTAGATTGGACACAGAGCCAACTGTGGCCTTGTGCACGAGGGTAACATTATTTGCCATTCGAGGTTAGCTTGAAGATGTATTGTCCATGGACCAGAAAATTCTGATCCTGGTGCATGTCCCACTGGGATTTATATGCCATCACCTAGTATCTAGGTTGCATTGTCCATGGGTCCTGCTCACACTATTGACATGCGTGGTAGCCCTCATGTTCTATATTCAAGGTTGTGGTTTTATCTTTTGGGTGCTCCACAGACAGAGCTTCATGTGGGCACCGTACCTCTGCTCTTGTGGGTAGACATTGTTTGGTATTGACGGGACTTTCTATCCGTACCTCTGCTCTTGTGGGTAGACATTGATTGGTATTGACGGGACTTTCTATCCGTACCTCTGGTCTTGTGGGTAGACATTGATTGGTATTGACGGTACTTTCTATCCGTACCTCTGGTCTTGTGGGTAGACATTGATTGGTATTGACGGGACTTTCTATCCGTACCTCTGGTCTTGTGGGTAGACATTGTTTGGTATTGACGGGACTTTCTATCCGTACCTCTGGTCTTGTGGGTAGACATTGATTGGTATTGACGGGACTTTCTATCCGTACCTCTGGTCTTGTGGGTAGACATTGATTGGTATTGACGGGACTTTCTATCCGTACCTCTGGTCTTGTGGGTAGACATTGATTGGTATTGACGGGACTTTCTATCCATACCTCTGGTCTTGTGGGTAGACATTGATTGGTATTGACGGGACTTTCTATCCGTACCTCTGGTCTTGTGGGTAGACATTGATTGGTATTGACAGGACTTTCTATCCGTACCTCTGGTCTTGTGGGTAGACATTGATTGGTATTGACGGGACTTTCTATCCGTACCTCTGGTCTTGTGGGTAGACATTGATTGGTATTGACGGAACTTTCTATCCGTACCTCTGGTCTTGTGGGTAGACATTGATTGGTATTGACGGGACTTTCTATCCGTACCTCTGGTCTTGTGGGTAGACATTGATTGGTATTGACGGGACATTCTATCCGTACCTCTGGTCTTGTGGGTAGACATTGATTGGTATTGACGGGACTTTCTATCCGTACCTCTGGTCTTGTGGGTAGACATTGATTGGTATTGACGGGACTTTCTATCCGTACCTCTGGTCTTGTGGGTAGACATTGATTGGTATTGACGGGACTTTCTATCCGTACCTCTGGTCTTGTGGGTAGACATTGATTGGTATTGACGGGACTTTCTATCCGTACCTCTGGTCTTGTGGGTAGACATTGATTGGTATTGACGGGACTTTCTATCCGTACCTCTGGCCTTGTGGGTAGACATTGATTGGTATTGACGGGACTTTCTATCCGTACCTCTGGTCTTGTGGGTAGACATTGATTGGTATTGACGGGACTTTCTATCCGTACCTCTGGTCTTGTGGGTAGACATTGATTGGTGACGGGACTTTCTATGAGCTTTCTGGCAGTACCTGGTCCAGCAGTGACTTTCCTTTGCATTCTTTCCCTTTTTTGACCTCCTGGTGACAACCCTGCATCTGTGATCTGACCGGTGGCTGGACTTCCCTTTGGATGTTTTGTTTATTTTACCTCCTCTACTTTTATGTTCCTTGGCCGGATTTTTAAATTCTTCTGCTTGCCTCGCAGACTGTTCTTTTGTAATCATCAGGGGCAGACGAGCATTCTCCAACTAGTGGTCCACCCCTGCCACTCCACACATGTAAGTCATGATACTTCTGATTGTTTGTCTTTTGGTGTCTGTGATTGATTTGGTAGATCTATGTTCATCAGTTTTGGTGTCGCATTATAGCTTGAGGCAGGCGTCTGTTGCTGACTCCCTGGCCACCTTGTCTTTGCCCTTGAACTTTGTATTACCTTCAGATCAGAAAGGTAGTGTTCAAGGCTTTCACTGTACTATGTCCAGTGCATCTGGACTGAAACCACCTCAGGTCTGTTCACTTGACCAGCTTCATACCATGATGATTCATTCAGAGTGTTTGCATGTGTGGGGTGAGTGTGGAGGGATGGAGGCCACCAGGAGAAAGACACCTAGAATTCCAGCTTCTGTGATCAGCTTCATTCCATGATAATTCATTCAGACTGTCTGCAGGTGTGGATGAGTGTGGAGGGATGGAGGCCACCAGGAGAAAGACACCTAGAATTCCAGCTTCTGTGATCAGCTTCATTCCATGATGATTCATTCAGAGTGTTTGCAGGTGTGGGTGGGTGTGGACGGATGGAGGCCACCAGGAGAAAGACACCTAGAATTCCAGCTTCTGTGATCAGCTTCATTCCATGATAATTCATTCAGAGTGTTTGCAGGTGTGGGTGAGTGTGGATGGATGGAGACCACCAGAAGAAAGACACCTAGAATTCCAGCTTCTGTGATCAGCTTCATTCTATGATAATTCATTCAGAGTGTTTGCAGGTGTGGGTGAGTGTGGAGGGATGGAGGCCACCAGAAGAAAGACACCTAGAATTCCAGCTTCTGTGATCAGCTTCATTCCATGATAATTCATTCAGACTGTCTGCAGGTGTGGGTGAGTGTGGAGGGATGGAGGCCACCAGGAGAAAGACACCTAGAATTCCAGCCTCTGTGATCAGCTTCATTCCATGATGATTCATTCAAAGTGTTTGCAGGTGTGGGTGGGTGTGGACGGATGGAGGCCACCAGAAGAAAGACACCTAGAATTCCAGCTTCTGTGATCAGCTTCATTCCATGATGATTCATTCAGAGTGTTTGCAGGTGTGGGTGAGTGTGGACGGATGGAGACCACCAGAAGAAAGACACCTAGAATTCCAGCTTCTGTGATCAGCTTCATTCTATGATAATTCATTCAGAGTGTTTGCAGGTGTGGGTGAGTGTGGAGGGATGGAGGCCACCAGAAGAAAGACACTTAGAAATAGTGACGCTCGAGAACAATGTAAGTCTTATTGACAAAATTGTGTTCTAATTTTGCCTGTCTGCATCACATCCCTTGGGTGATAAGGTGGCTGTATCACCCCCGTAGCCCTCATCCTGTAGCGTTATGTCAGGAAGTGTGTGGAAAATGAACAGGCCCTCAAAAGAGATTCTTCTTTAAGGTCATCCTTGAATTTTGCTCCTCCTATTGCTCTTAAATACACCTGAAATGAATCGGTCCATTGTTCCCAAGGAATTGGAGGTTCAATGGGGTAGCAAGAGAGGAGCATGAGGAGTGGCGTTCTGCATGTTGTGGTGGTGCTGCTGATATCCTTGAAGTTGCTGTTATCACACCCTTTTTTTATTTGTTTTATTTCACAGGGGTATTTTCTCTATATTTAATGATATGATATGATATGGCATTTATAACGTGCCTATGCACAAGTGTTTCAAGGTGCGACGAGAACATGTCCATGCACAGTGTTCCACCACCTGCAATGTTTTTGCCTGAAGTAGGTGAACCCACATTACCATGGAAGAGATGGTTAAAGTCATTTGAGCATTATGGTAATGTGGTGTGTGGCACATATTACAGTGTTTTTTTTTGTAAACTTTTTTTTATGATTTCAGTATGTACAATTATAAGCATTCAGCAGAAAAAACAAATTCCAAAACAATCAATTCAAAGTGCGCAACCTGTACATATTTATAAAACCGCCCCCCACCCACCCACAGCCAGGATTCACATCAATCACCAATTAGTAATCAGAACAAGGTGAGGAATTTGCCCCAAATCTTCTCAAATAAAGAAAGCTTCCCGTTTCTCCGAAAAATAACCCTCTCCATCTCTGCTAAACCATGCATTTCATCAATCCACACTTCAACTAGGACTGGGTTTGTAGTCTTGCAACCTCTCAAGATAATCCTTTTATCCACCATCGCACCTCGATAGATCTATTTTTACTGACTCATTGAGAGATCCTCCAAAAGAAAGTCACAACCGAGTGTTAAAGTCTTAAAATCAAAGACTATTTTTTCATCTAACACTGCATCACAAATCCTACCAAATTCAAACCAAAAACCCTGTACTCTGGTACATGTCCAAAGCATATGCTCAAAAGTACCAGTATCATGAATACATGACCAGCAATCAGAGCTATCAATCATACCTCTACGCAATAACCTTTGAGGAGTCCCGTAGACCCTATTGATTATTTTGATCCGTCGGGACCTTTCCACCAAACTTAAGGAGCACAACCTCGTATTTGCACACATCCGCAACCAGTGATCATCATCAATATTGGTCCCTATCCTTCCACTCCACTCCTCTCTTAACACACCATTGCCTTTACATTCCCTCCAATCAAATCATAAACTCGACTCACCGGACCACCCCCCCCCTTCATGCTTCTTCCACAATCTGTCAACATCCAGACTTTTCTCCAAATCAATATTACCAACAGCCTTTATAAGTTTACTGTAATCACTCATATTGAAATGTGAAATATTCAATTTAGACTGTAACTCTTTAGCAGTCAAGCAATTCCCATTCTCAAAGAGGTCGCTCAACCATTGAACGCCCGCCAGAAACCATTCAGACCAAAATATGGTCTTCCCATCACATTTAACACCAAGGTTCATCCAAATTGAGGCGTTAGGATCTCTCAAAGCATCATACCCCAAACAAGCACTCAGATTCAACCATGAATTGAATAGGCATTTAGTTAGTGGGTCATTTACCCCAGGTATTTTCTGTACAGTCGTGAGCAGAGCTCTAGGCCGCAAAGGACCAAAATGACTACCCTCAGCACACAGCCATTCATCTGGATCTGGTTTCGAAAATTCCAATAAAGTCTGTGACATAAAAGCCAAATGGTATGATCTATAACTAGGTAAACCTAATCCACCCTTTTCCAGGGGCAATTGTAATTTAGATAGCTTTAACCTTGGTTGTTTATGGTCCCATAATAAGCCTTGAGTAAGCCTATCCAATTCCTGCCAAAAATTCTACCCAATATCCAACGGAACCATACTAAGCACATAATTAATTCTTGGCGTGCAGACCATCTTCAGTGCATTAACTTTACCCCATAAGGAGAGGTGCAGAGCGCTCCATCTCTCTAAATCCAACTTATATGCAGTATAGACCATATTCAAATTTTCTGTTACATAATCACTTAAATCCGGTAAAATCCAAACTCCTAAATACAGTAGTTTTCTCACACACAATGTAAATCCTCATTGTGTAACAAAATTCTTATCACAGGACTGTACCAAGGGAAGAACCTCTGACTTGGACCAATTTATTGTATAACCTGAGAGGCAACCAAAGGTTGACAAAATCTCCATAAGAGTTGGAATTGGAATTCGAACATCTTTTAGAGCCAGTAGCAAATCATCGGCATAAAACCACACATTTTGTTGCATGCCCCAACAACTCACACCCTTCAGATTCTCTTCCAGTCCTAGCGCCACTGTCAGAGGTTCAATACCAATGACAAAAAGTAATGGAGACAAAGGACATCCCTGTCTTGTTCCTCTCTCCAAATCAAAAAATCCAGTTCTAAAACCATTGTTATTCACATCAGCCGTTGGCTTGGTGTAAAGAAGGTTAATCCAAGAAATGTAGTTTGAACCAAACCCCATCCTTTGCAGGACTCTGAACAAGAATTGCCAGTTCACCCTGTCAAAGGCTTTTTCAGCATCCAAAGAAAGAACTGCTGAGTCAGTCGTGGACTCAGTAGCCACGAAATAGTGCATAGCAGTTTCCTAATATTACTGGTGGTACTCCTTCCCTTTACAAAACCTAACTGACCAGGATGAACCAAGCTTGCCAGTACATTTTCCATTCGTAGAGCAAGTATTTTTGCCAATATTTTGTTATCAACGTTGAGCAGTCTAATCGGTCTGTAACTGGATGCCAAAGTCTGTCATCCTTCCCTTTTTTCAAGAAAACTGATATCATTGCATGTCGTATAGTAGATGGGAGCAAACCACTCGAGTGGGACGATTTATACATGTCCAATAAGAGGGTCAACACAGAATTAGGTAGCCACTTGTAAAATTCAACAGGTAGACCATCTGGTCCAGGAGACCTTCAGTATTCAGTCTACCAATCGCCCCCTTCACCTCGTCCAGCATTATATCCTCCTCCAAAGAATCCGATTCCACCCCTGACATCTTCGGAAGTGGTAGCCCCGCCAGGAATCCTACAACATCATCTGAAATAGATGTTTCGTTTTTGTATAGATCGGAGTAAAAAGTATGAAAAACCTTATTAATCTCCTTTGGTTTGAAAGTAATATGGTTGTCCTGTCCACGGATGGAAGTAATAGTTATTTCTGACTCTCTTTTCCTCAGTCAAAATGCCAACCAATGATTGCATTTTTGCCCCTTTTCAAAATATGTACATTTCTGTTGGAAGAACTTTTTATCCTCTCTATCAGAAATCAGGTTTCTCAATTCCAGTCGCAAGCGTTTAAGTTTCTGAATCAAAATTGAACTTCCAGGATTAAACACCAAACCATTTGTGGCTTTTTTCATGTACAACTCCAATTCCTGCTGTCTAAGGTCAGATCTTTTCTTCAAGCCGCTCGCCAAGCTGATGAGCATACCATATACCATACACTTAAAAGCTTCCCAAACCAAACCCGGACAAATTTCCCCAGTACAGTTTTCCTTCACAAAGTAATCTATTTCTGTGGCAATCTTCTCCATGTCTTTTTCATTGTCAAGTACTCTAGTATTCAACCTCCAGGTATAAGTCTTGTTCAAAGCAAAATCGAGTCTCATATCCATGGTAACATGAGCATGGTCTGACAATACTATGTCACCAATGTTGGATGTTAAATAATTTTCGGAAATCCTTCCTGATGTTAGCAACATATCCAACCTCGAGTAAGTCATATGGCTAGAGAATAAAAATTACGGTGTTGAAAGAAAGAAGTCACTATTCTTACATTGTTTGGGCCTAACCGGCCAGGAGAAGTTCAAAGATTTACCAGATCTCACGGCTGCTGAAAGTAGGGATATGAACGGGTACGAGAAGTCGATAGTGAAAATGAACAAACATTATGAAAAGAAACTAAGTACAATTTTGGAACGTTACAAGTTTGGAAAGAGAACACAAGAGGAAGAGGAAAGTGTTGAACAGTATATTACCTCCCTTAGGAAATTGGCCAGGACATGCAAGTTCAATCAACAAGAGACTGAGGGACCAATTCATGTTAGAATGTAATAGTAGCAAGGTTTGTGAGAGGCTGTGGGCTGAAGACGATCCTCCTTTGGATGTGGTTCTGCGGATTGCCAAGGAAGTGGAACACACTGAGAAATGTGTAAAGACCTTAGAAGACAGAGTGAAAGAGGTTACAGTTAAGTCAGTGTCAGCAATTAATGCTCTGCAGCACATGAATGAAGATATAATAGCAAGTGTGAGCAACTCTAACTCCAACATGAGAAGAAGGAGTGACGTGAAAAAACCCATGTTCAATAGATAGAGTGGAGAAACAGAGATTCAAGAGAAACAATGAGAGGTGGAGGCTATAGTACTGAATTTCGATGAGGTCAAAGTGGGTAACGCGGAAGGGGACGTGCTATTAGGGGAACATGCTACAGATGTGACAGTCCATCCCATTGGGCTAACAGTGCAGAATGTCCTGCTTTACAAATAATCTGCAGAAATTGTAATGGAAGAGGCCATCTAGCTAGATGCTGCAGAAATAAAAGTAATAGTATGAACTGCATTGGGAATGAGGATAGTGACGAAGGAGAGGAATGTGTCTCAGCCGTTGGTGGTGAGGAGGAAGAATTGGACAGTCCAAAGACTATAATAATGTTAAATGGTAAGATAGTTATGATGATGGTAGACTCGGGAGCCAAATACACATTCCTGAAGCGGTGTGGAACAAAATTGGACCAGACTAGTTATATGAAGTTGACATTAAGCCGAGAGCCTATGGTGGTGCGGAAATCGATATTATCGGTTGGTTTAAAGCTAAGTTAGGATTTTTGAACAGATGGTGAGAAGGACGGGTATATGTTTCAAAGAAAGGAACATCACCATTATTGAGTTGGTCGCATCAGAGTTTACTCAAAGTACGTTTGGATCCAAATGCAACAGAATCAGTGTTCTTGATTGAGCAATCTGAAGTTGACAAAGGAAATGTGAGAAAGGAAATATTCAGAGATGAAATTGGGTTGAAGCAAGGGTGTACACCTGTGGCACAAAAATTAAGAAGCATTCCGATATCAATGAGGGTAGAAGTGAAGTTGGAACTCAATAAATTGGAAGATCAAGGAATAATAGAGATGATTGACGCTTCAGAGTGGGTTTCGCCACTCTTAGTGTTAAGGAAGAGTTCAGGGAAAGTAAGGGTGTGCATCGATTTGAGAGAGCCTAATAAATGTGTGGTCCCTGAGAGACACCCTTTCCCCAATATTCAGGAATTGATTTCGATGATGGGTTTTGCTAAAGTATTCTCTACAGTGGATCTCACTGCCGCATACCATCAAGTAAAACTACATAAAGAGTCAAGAAGTGGGACAACATTTATAACACCGGAGGGCCTGTTTCGATATCGTAGCATGCCCTTTGGTTTAATATCAGCTGCCTCGATGTTCCAGAAGATAATGTATCGAATAATTATGATGATGATGGTGTCATTTTCTTTCAGGATGATATTTTAATATATGCTGACACTGAAGGAGAGCATAACAGGAGATTAGAGAAGGTGTTTAAAAAGTTATACAATGTTGGTATGAAACTTAGTAAGGAAAGGTTAAAGATCAACAGAAGAGAAATTGACTACCTGGGTCACGTTATATCAAAGGATGGTATCACACCGAAGAAGGAGTTAGCAGATGCAATTGAAAGTATAGCCACCCCTACATGCAAGGAACAAGTCAGAAATGTTTTGGGTATGGCTGAATATTACTCTAAATTTCTACGAGGATTCTCAGAGGGGTTGCTCTTTGGGAAATTATGAAAATGAACAAAAGTTTTATCTGGAGTAAAGGATGTGCGGAAGAGTTCCAATACATAAAGAATGCTTTGAAAACAGCACCAGCACTGAGGAACTATGTGCAGGGAAGACGCACAGTGATAACCACTGATGCCAGTAATGTCGGCCTAGGGGCTATTTTAAGGCAGATTCATGAAGGGAAAGAATATGTAATAGCATTTGCGCCCCGCTTGCTGAAAGGGGCTGAGAAAGCATATGCAACGATAGAAAAAGAAGCACTTGCCATTAAGTGGGCAGCAGACAAGTTTAGAAGTTTTGTGTGGGGAATAACATTTTCACTGCATACAGATCACAAACAGCTGGTGGAAATATTTGCAACCAAAGGCCTTGATAAAGTGTCAGTCAGAATAAGAAGGTGGGTCTCCAGACTTCAAGAATTTGATTATGTGATTATGTATATTCCAGGTGTGAGGACTAATGCAGCAGACTGTCTGTCGCGAATGACGAACAATGAAGAAGCAGAGGGAGATGAGGTGGAGCAGGAAATGATCTGTGGAATTTATGACTCTGCAATATCAAAACAAGAATGGTTAGATGAGATGATCAAAGATGATAAAATGATGCTCCTAATGAGAAGTCTGGAGCAAGGTGATGTGTCAGTGAGGGAAATACGGAAGGCAGGAGTAAAATGTTTTTGGAGTGTGAGACATGAACTGTGCATTCAAGATGGCTACCTGATTAGAGGAGATAAACTGGTACCCCTGGAGGGGATCAGGGAGAAGGTCATACAACTTGGACATGACGGTCATCTGGCATTGTGAAAACAAGCGCTGGATAAGAAATACTTACTGGTGGCCGTGGTGTGACACGCAGATCGAGAGGAATGTTAGAAACTGTATCCTGTGTACTAATTGTGATAAAGGATGTATGGGTGAGAAATATCCGATGGTGTTGACAGACATACCAGATAGGCCCTGGAAAAAAAATAGCAATTGACATTTTGGGTCCTGTGTGTGGAGTGGGGGCTGTCAGAACTTTTGTATTGTGATTATTGATGTTTTAACGAGATGGGCAGAAGTGAGGGTGGTGCCAAATGTGCCTACGAGAAGGGTGGTGGAGTTCTTGGAGGAGGTGTGTGGTCGTGAGGGTTATCCGGAGGAGATTTTAACAGATAATGGGTCACAATTTAAATCCAAGGAGATGAAGGAATATTGTTAAGATGCAAGTTGAGGGGTTGAAATGATGAGTCAGGAGTCCAAGTTAGGTTAAGAGACTTTAGTGGGTTTGTAGTAAAGGTTAAAGGCAATAAGGTTACAGGTAGGACAAGTACATAAGGCAGGGAAGCATCCACCGGTCCCCCTCTGCCCAGATCACTTTCCAACTGACAGAGGGAGAACCTTGGCACTCATACCATCACATTCCAAATGGAATACACCACACCAAACATTCCAGACTCAGCTTCACACATACATAGGGAATGGCCACAGACTCAGGATAGGTTAGAACATAACAAATATCTCAGGGGAAGGTCTATCACACATAAAACCAGTGCCATTTACTACCCCCAGACCAACGGCATTGTAGAGAGGTACAATAGAGTGTTAAAGGAGGGGATTAGGTGGGCATGGTCGAATGGTAAGGATAGGAAGGAAGTAGTGGAAATGAC
The DNA here is from genome assembly GCF_040938575.1 of Ambystoma mexicanum. NCBI lineage: Eukaryota > Metazoa > Chordata > Amphibia > Caudata > Ambystomatidae > Ambystoma > Ambystoma mexicanum. Next base: position 26,207,950 of record NC_090939.1, on the reverse strand, counting down.
AGTTGTGGCACATAGGTTTACGCCGCACATTACAACAGGGGTGTCACCTTTTGAATTCGTAGGGGGAGGAAGGCGAACACGAAACTGTTTCCTGTATGGAGTGAAGTGACTGACATGAATGTGAGACTGGGTGATGTGGAAGAGAGGGCCAGGGGGAAACAATTGAGCAATAGGTGCATACAGGATGACAGGAGGTTCAAAGCAGCAAAGGTTCCTCAGGTTGGATGTCGGGTGAAGATCAGGTTACCGGCAGTGCTGAGGGATAATAGAGGTAAATGGTTGTTATGTAATGACTATAGTGACGTAGTTCATAGAACCCCGTCACCACTTGAGTAAGGTGAGAACGACACGTTCGCAAAGTGTCAGTTGCTGTTGGTCCGTCCTCCGGGGGCCTCACAATAAAGCTCAGAAGCTCATAATTGTGTCTCGCCTGATTTACTACATTTGGTGACGAGGAAACGTACCCGAAACGGCCCCCGGAGCGCACCGGACTGTGCTGCCTGTCAGTCAACGTGTGACCCCCAGCCGCAAACAGCACCCGCTACGAGGCGGCGCTGCGAGCGCTGCTGCTACGCTTCCCCCCCAGCCCTGAAGAGCAGCGCAGAGTGTCCCAAGCGGCCCCCTCCTCCGATGGCGAGTGTGGGCATCCTGCGCCGCAACACAAGGATCGGCCACTTGCGGCAGCCACCCAGCGCCGTTCCCGCTCTGAAATCCACCGCCAGAGAAACGGAAGGAAAAGCGAAGTGGCAGGTGGCTCCAGCAGTGCGGTCCGGCCCCAACATCCCGACGCCAACTGGAGGTGGAGATGTACCGTATCTATTTATTTGGGGGTTCCGCTCACAGCTACAGGGCATTTTACGAATCGCTGTCTAGCGACGATTCGAGGAAGGGATCTTAAGTAGTATTACGCGTGGCCATTTTGGCCCTTTGTGGACAGGAACCATGGCAACAACATCACTGGGATCGCCTCGATCGAGTGGAAGGTAAAACTTCCACATTGGAAAGGCTTATAGCTGCAAAGAAAGCATGTTTTGAAGTAAAGTACAGTTTTAAAGAAGTAAAGCACATTCTTAAGTTCAATGTACAGCAGTTGCAGCTACTGTGATTTCTGAACCCAGACAGTGCAGAGAGGTGTGTGACACAGAAGGCACACATACATTGAAACTGGAAAAACCCAGAGATCTGACAGAAACTGGCCGCAGAAGCAAACGCAACCACTAACCCAAAATCAGCCTACCCTATTGTGCACAGCAGCCCATCCATACAAATCAGTACACCTGGATCCTGAATTTCGCGCGAGCCACTAGCCAATCCTCATCAATTGCTAAGTCATGCCCCAACATTGCCACAACTCAGAGACCACCCACACACCTTCGGACCTCTTCAACACTCACCCCCAGCACACGTGAATACCATGCAGAATATTCCTCACCCTACAAAGTTCCTTGCTTGCCCTGGAACCCCAACATGTCCGTGGGAACAATGGGTTGACGGGTTCCATGTCTACCTTAGGGCCATTGGGGGCAACAAGTTCAATGATGACCTTAAGGAAGCAACGCTTTTGAACTGCATAGGAGATGAGGCTCTAAGACTATTCAGGGCTCTACCAGAACCAGATGATACCGGGGGTGATGGCAACCGCAAATTTGACACGGCCCTAACCAAACTCACCAGCCATTTTGGCAATAAAACCAACATAGTACTGGAGAGGTACAGATTTTTTACTAGGAAACAATTGAAAGGTGAGTCAATTGACTCGTACATTGCATCCTTGAGAGTATTAATGTCATCTTGCGAATTCACTGGGGTCGGCGACGAATACCTTATAGACCAGCTTGTCCTTAATGTGGCCGACCCACTCATACAACAAAAATTGTGGCAAACGAGAAACCCCTCCCTTGACCAAGCCACCGAAATAGCGAGAAGCATGGAGTTTGGTGAGCATTGTATGAAGGAGAGACTGGCCCAAACCCAAAGAAAGAACATTGAAGTTAAGTCCGTTGAGACCAATTTCGAAACTGATCCCACCGAAAATTGTTAGCCCTGGTGAGAAGAGCTCCAAACTCACGAGGCTCAAGATTTAACCCTGGAAGAGGGAGGAGTTTGTTCAGTGACAACAGAGACTCTGCTCACTGTCAAAAGTGTGGATGGTTTAAACATGGAGATACTGACAAGACATGTCCTGCAATCAATGCTGAGTGTTACAAGTGTGGCCAGTTTGGCCATTTTGCAAAAGTCTGCAGAAACATTCAAGGAAAACCTGGTAGGGCTAATCGATACAACAGAAGACCTTACAGTAGGTCAGGTTCAGTGAGATTCATAGAAAGTGATCCGGGTCACAATGATATGTTACTCGTTGACCAAGCTTGTCCACCAATACAGATTCTCACCATCACCTCTTCACATGAACCCATAGGCCCTTGGTTCAGCATGCACATTGATGAAACACTGTTGCAGGTAATGGTGGATATGGGCTCCCCTTACACGATGGTAGACGTCCAGACATTTCTAGGGGCACTATCCAGGAAAATGCAAGATCTACGACACACCCTGGTGGGAGCCACAGGCTATGGAAAAACTCCCATTGATATAATCGGATACACATGGGTGAGACTCAAATTTCATGACAGAGAGACATATCGCAAACTTTTCGTGGCCAAGAACGGCTCTTCAGTTGTAGGGTGGGAAGAACAAGCCGCTCTGCAAATAAGAATCCACCCTGCAGAAACAGTCCCTGTGTTGAGTGTGCTCAGTGATCCTACTGACATGGCGTCCACCGACATAAAGTCCACCTTGAGCAAGAAGTTTCCCAAAGTTTTCACTGATAAGGTAGGACTACTCCAGGGTTTTCAGCACAGGATAGTGTTGAAGAAGGGCGCCATTCCTGTAGCCTGTATCCCATCGTGTCAGAGGAATTCCTTTCGGTACCAAAGACGCATTAAGAAAGGAGCTCACACGCCTGTGTGAAGAAAATATCATCCAGCCCATTGAAAGTTCTGAGTGGCTCGCCCCGATCATCACAACTCCATAAGAATGTGTGTTGACCTAAGAGACCTAAATAAGAACATATGGGTCGATAGACACACCCTCCCCAACATATCCGAACTTCTATCAACCATGAAACCGGCTAAATACTTAAGTACTCTTGACCTCTTGTCAGCATACCACCAGATCGCATTAGAGGAGTCCTCAAAGAACATCACGTCATTTGTCACACCCCTGGGGGCGTTCATGTTCAACAGGATGCCCTTTTGCCTCGCCTCGGCTGCGGCAGTTTTCCAGAGGCTAATGTCACACCTGTTTGGAGGTCTTGACGGTGTACACTGCTTTCAAGATGACATCCTCATATCGGCCAGTACAGAAGATGAACACGACGCAAAACTCATGGGTGTTCTCCAGGTGATCCAGAAAAGCGGACTCACCCTCAAATTGGAAAAATGAAACATAAAATGCAGTCAGGTATCTCATCTTGACCATTCTATCGACGCCAAGGGGATCAGCCCCAAGAAAAAACTCATGGATGCCATAATGAGTATCGCCGAACCTGAAAACAAGGACCAACTCAGGAATTTCCTCGGCATGACCGAATACTATTCCAAATTCATAAACAATTATGCCAACAAGACAAAACATATGAGGAATCTCATGAAAAAGGCCACCAAATATGTCTGGTCCACTGAATGTAAGAGTGAGTTTGAAGAAGTCAAATCCAACATCAATCAAGCTCCTGCCTTAGCGATGTTTGACTGTAAAGCAAAAACCATCATTTCTGTGGACGCCAGCAAGATCGGACTTGGCGGTGTCCTTGAGCAACAACAAAAGGGGGGCATTGTGACTATCGTCTTCACCTCAAGAGTAGGGAGAGGTGCAGAACTAAATTATTCCACCATTGAGAGAGAAGATCTGGGCGTAAAGTGGATCTTACAACACTTCAGAAATTTAATATGGGGCTTACCCATAATACGCAAAACAGATCACAAACCATTGGTAAACGTCCTTCAATCCAAGACACCTCACCTCATTTCACCTAGGATTAGGCGTTGGTTCCTCGACATCATGCAGTACAATCTCCAAGTGTGCTATACCCCTGGTCCCTCTAATCAAGTGGCTGACTGTCTCTCCAGGCTATCCACCAACCAAGAAGATGAGATTAAATACTCCGACGAGGACATTGTAGCTATCATCTATCCTGCCATTCCCAAAGATGACTGGATAAACATCACCAGCACTGATGTAGAGCAATAAGGAAAGCCATAGTCAACGACTGGGTTGAACCTAGTCAAGCCCTGGCAGAATTCATACCCATCAGAGACGAGATAATTTATGGATGAGAAACATATCTTCAGAGGTGACAGACTGATTCCACCGATGCCAATCAGAAAAAAACTGCTCGATTTGGCCCATGAAGGTAATTTAGGGAGAAGTCTGACAAAAAATAGATTGAGGAGCAACTACTGGTGGCTGAACATGTGGAAAGAAGCTGAGGAGGTGGTCAAAAACTGTACCGCCTGTGCCATGAGTGACAAATCGAAAATTCTGAGGAAGACCCCTCTACAACCCATAGAGCCACCCGTAAATGTGTGGTCAAAAATTGCTATAGACATTATGGGTCCCTTTGAAAATATCGAAGCAGTGTAAATATACATAATAGTACTTGTTGATTATACCTCCAAGTGGACTGAGTGGGGAATTGCCAAATTGAATGTTACCACCAGAAAAGTGACAGAGTTCCTCACAGAAATTTTCAACAGGGAAGGAGATCCCAAAGAAGTAGTCTCGGACAATGGGTCTCAGTTTATATCTTCTGAATTTCAAGAATTTCTCAAAAACAGATCCATCAAACATATGACCACGTCCTTGTACCACCCAATATCCAACGGACTAGTCGAGAGAATGAACAGACTCGTAAAAAGCATAGTCCAACTAGCCGTTGCTAATACTCTCCCATGGAGAGAAACACTCAAAGAAGCCCTGTGTGTGTACAGAACGACGCAGCATACCACTACTAACATTGAGCCATTCACCATGATGCGAGGTAGAGCTGCAACCAACTATCTAAGTAATACAATAAAGAGCAAGATGATACGTGTTGTTTACTTGCCTCCAACCCCCTCACACAAAAACTCTATAAGGTTTTCCAGCATCACTAGTCCTGAAAAAATGGACTGTCTGCTATAACTGATTTACACAAATGTATAACAAGTTTATTATTCAAATAATTTAAACTGAATTTAAACAAAAAACACTACCCTCACCTAACACAATGTACTAAACATTAAAAAACAAATATAAAACAAATGTAAAACATCAAATAACTTATTTATACGACACAAAAGATATCACATAACACACAAAAAAATCTCAATGTGTCACTAAAACAACAAGCATCCCAACATGTTTCTGTTCTTAACTGCCCAGTTCAGGCGAACATTCTTCAGGGGATAAATTTAAAAGCATCCACTAATCTCTTCCACACCGTGTTGAAAGGGTAGATTCAGGCACCCAAGAGGGTAAAAGGAAAACAAACTCCAAGCCTGTAAAAATAAAGGAAAGGAGAAACCTAATGAGTTCCAAAAAGGGAAGGAAGTACTACAAAATGTAAATGGTGGCATGGCACAGGGATTATGCCACAGTCACAAGGGTCCCAAAGGGTACCCGCAGATTTACCTTTAAATGGTGAAACTTCAAAGCACGTCACAGAATGACAAATTTGCTGGTTTCCCTCCAAATGAGAAATCAATACTTCAACAAAGCGTCACAGTCCGCTAGAGTATCGCCACACCTAAGTAAGACAAAACCAATATGGCGACAGCCGCAGACAAGTGTTTGGCGTACAGTGAGGATCATATTAAGAAATTACTAGACTCACTTTCTGTGCTAGCAGGGACAGGTGATAATGAGCTTAATGTAAATAACAATGACCAATGGGATGAATCTATTCAATTGAGGAAACGCCTGATACGTACTCATTTGCATGGAGCTATCATGCTTGAATATTTAAAGAACCAGGCTCTTCCTCAAGGCCTCATAGTAAGAAATGAGCCACGTCTATTTTTAGACAACAAGGAGTTTAAATTAAAATGGAGCTATATATCCAATAAGTGTGGGAGAGATTGGTTAGTTTTAATTATTGATACAGCAACAGAGGTTTCCAAACAAATTGAAATAGATATCACCAAGCTTGAAGAAGAAATCAAAAAAGAGTTTGATTTAAACACTTTTAAAACAAAACTTGAACAACATTTAAAGGGACTAATTGATTTAAAAAATGACACTACTTTAGAAAGGGTAAAAAGATTAAAGAAAGACCTTACCAATTTCTCTCATGAGAAATCTTTTCCCTATGTTACTGAGGGTTACAAATTTGGTAATACATTTCAAACTCCGAGAAACAACAGACGAATGTTCGCCTGAACTGGGCAGTTAAGAACAGAAACATGTTGGGATGCTTGTTGTTTTAGTGACACATTGAGATTTTTTTGTGTGTTATGTGATATCTTTTGTGTCGTATAAATAAGTTATTTGATGTTTTACATTTGTTTTATATTTGTTTTTTAATGTTTAGTACACTGTGTTAGGTGAGGGTAGTGTTTTTTGTTTAAATTCAGTTTAAATTATTTGAATAATAAACTTGTTATACATTTGTGTAAATCAGTTATAGCAGACAGTCCATTTTTTCAGGACTAGTGATGCTGGAAAACCTTATAGAGTTTTTGTGTGAGGGGGTTGGAGGCAAGTAAACAACACGTATCATCTTGCTCTTTATTGTATTACATATATCTACATCCCCGTTGGTGGAGTAGGATGTTTTCATGTTAATAGGGATTCTTTATACCTATTTAAACATATTACCAACCATCTAAGACCAGCGTGGATCTTCATGAACAGTGGTGAAGCCAAATTAGACATGGAACGAATTCAGGAAAGAGTACACGAGAAGCAAGCCAACTACAAATCATACTATGACTCAAAAAATGCTGTAAGAGGGATGCAAATTCAAGAAGGAGACTGGGTCTGTGTCAGAAAACCAAAAAAGACACTTAAGGGTGAAACCAACTTCAGATCTCCACAAAGAGTTATCTGTTGCCAAGGCAAATCTGCCATATTGGATGATGGGAAGAGGTGGTCGGGAGATGCCCTGGTAAAATTAACAACTGATATTCACAGACCCAGCACATCCGAATACATGACACACAAAACTACATCAAAATCTTCTCCCGGAGGAACACCTCATCATGGTCAATTGGATGAAGATGAAATACATGGAAACATAGATGGAACTTCAGTTGGGAGACTGTCGAGGAGAAACCGGAAAATCACCCGAAACTTCAACAATCATTACATCTACTACTAGACATTCCTCTGTATATTGTGTTACATGAAATACTCCTTACCATTGTTTCTGTCACTTCCTCCCCTTCCTTCCCCCTCCCCTTCCTGCCCCTTCCAGCCCTAACCTCCCCTTTCTTTGTTTTCTCCCAGTAAGGGAGAGGTTATGTAATGACTATAGTGACGTGGTTCATAGAACCCTGTCACCACTTGAGTAAGGTGAGAACGACACGTTCGCAAAGTGTCAGTTGCTGTTGGTCCGTCCTCCGGGGGCCTCACAATAAAGCGCACAAGCTCATAATTGTGTCTTGCCCGATTTACTACAATGGTCCAAATCCATTGAAGTGACGGAAGTGTTCAAACATGCAGTAAGAACGAAGGATGGAAGAGTTTAGAACAATGGGAGAGTGATGGTAATGGATGGCAGAGGAAGTGTGAGAGGGAGTGAGGAGGTGCGTACAGAAAAAAATGATTGCTCCTTGCCCAATGGATCAGATACCTTGAAGATGACTGTTGCATCAACATCAAGATTTGGAAGGAGTTACCGGAAGCCAAGGCAACTTATGTACTTTGCTGAGTAGTCGGTGTAATGTGAAGGAAGGAGGTGTTAAGTGTGTTCTTGGAAAAGGAATCGATCACACAGCTGCCGTCTTCTTATTCACGTTTGTTTATTAGGAGAGTTCCCCACTGCGTCCGCCATCTGCCTTCCTCCAGCCGAGTCTCTACACGAATCTCGCTCGAGGAACGCGCCACCGAACCGCAGCATCATAACAGGAGGAGGTGTAGTATCGTGAAGCATGAGTACAGGTTCCAGAATGGGAATGTGGAATGTAGAAGATGGTGGAGAAGGAGAGTGAGACAGCGGTTGAAGAGAGAAAATAAAGAAGCCTGAAGTGGTTACTCCGTTCATATCCCCTTTATAGCGAATACACTCATTAAGTTAAATAAAAATAGTTCCAACCATTTCCGCATCGATGCATGCTTCAAAGCACTTAATAACCATCTACACAAATTACTCTTTTCAATACATCACATTCTGTGCAGATGTTCTGGAAGCAGACCTCATAAGTGTGGTCTGCTTCTTTAACACCCAGTATTATGTACCATTACAACTGTATAGGCTAGCATTTACATTCCCAAAATGTGTTAATGTCACCATTTTATATTGTTGGTTCAACAACTTGCTTTCTCAAACATCCTCCCACTCAGCCAAACCCAATGACACACACACCTTAGACAAGTCACAATGACAGCATTGTGACAACAACATCTGAGTTCTAATTCAGAATGAGAGTTCCAATATGGCTTGAGAATTCCAAGTGTGGTTGTGTCTTCTAATGTGGAACTAAAGAACTTAATTTGGAGTACATTTTAGAATCAGAGTTCTAGTTTAGAACTAAATAACCGAACTTGGAATGCATTTTGGAATCAGAGTTCTAATTTAGAACTAAATAACCTTATTTGGAGTACTTTTGAATAAGAGTTCGAATTTGGAATGGCTTTTTATTGTGTGGTTACAGGGTGCACTGAATGCTTGTGTGGGATCATTGGGATGCTGTGATGCTTCGATTGCAATATCGTGACTGTTGGCGCCCATTGATATTGCAATGACTCTGGCATAAAGGGCCCAGAGGAGCCTTATGGAAGAGTCTGCATTCAAGTCCCTATTCCAGGGTGATTTATTAATAGCTTGTGACCTGAAATCCCAGGACTGGACCATTCCCTAGAAACATGGAGCCATCTGGTAACCTTGTATTCAAAATGGAGAACCCCACAAAAACAGGCATTAATTGTGAATAGTGCATAGTTTTCCTATCCCTGATTCCACGTGACCATAACACTAACTCGTATCTTTCATGTAAGAAGTGCTGGGGGAGCATTCAAAGTCCAGTGTAACACCAATGTTGCCTGCAGCCTCTTGATTGAAGTGCTTTATTCATATGACTTCACTCATCTCATCCCATCCCTTGCCCAGGCAGCCTCTTATGACATCCCTCATCGCATCCCTTGCCCAGGCAGCCTCTTATGACATCACTCATCGCATCCCTTGCCCAGGCAGCCTCTTATGACGTCACATCACTTGGCTGGCAGTCCCCTGTGACGTCATTCCCCTACTGCCTTTAAATCTGCAGGCCTGACCCAAGTGAGTTGGCAGTGCAGGGGCCTGTGAACGCTAGCAGAGACAACCCCTCAGGTGTTGCAGACAGGTGAGTGCCTTCTTTGTTTGGGCTTCCCCTCTCCTCGTCAAGCTACAGCAGTTTGCCCAGCTCCATTTTGGAGTGGGAGAATCCAGCACTGTGGCTTAATTGGCCCAGTAACCTGCATTCTATGCATCAGAGTCTCCCAGCCTTCATCTGCCCCCGTCTGCCATGATGAGTGATGCCTTCTGGAGTACACGGTATGGGCTGTGACTGCTGTGAATGTGGTGTGAAGTGCATATTAAGGGCACTGCAGTCTAAAGACATAGCCAACAGGAGGACCGTACCTTGTCTGCTTTTCCTGGACACTCTGGCATTTGTGCGTCTGCCTTTAGTGGTGATACTCCCCTAGGCGTACACCTCCCAGCGTTCATCTCCCTTACTGTCCTCGCAAAGCCATAGATTAGAGTATGGAATGTCTGTTGCTTATCCCTGAAGGCGAGGTGGCATCTCTGAGTGAGGTGTGAATGCCCAGTAGCAATGGTCAAAACCTTGTCGTGGTGCTACTGCTCACAGAGGGACCCCACTCCTGTGCCAATTTGACCTTTATTGTATGTAAGGAGTGCCTGTATAGAATGTTGTGGCATTAAAAAACTGCTCAAGGCATATAAGTGAGAAGGAATGTCAGAGTGGGATAACAGCAAAGGAACAGCAAAGGTCAGCAGAGTTCATGGTGACAGGAGCCTGGACCATGAGGCCAGTGGCCACGCATGAATATGGCATCAGATGTGGAGTGGCAGGGGGCATCTTCCTAGTTCTGCTCTGCACCATGGTTTGGGCAGCTTCTATGCACACAAAGTAGCGTGTGCGGATCTGGAGGTGCAGACATTCTGTGGGAGATGTGTCCTGTTCTGACCCCACACCTTATCCTGTAAAGTAGGTTAGGGTGCCAGTGCTGTCAAAAGCTTTATCATCGATTTTATTCGTTGACCTCTGAAGGACCGAAATTGAGATTGGATGAGCAGGAGCTGAAACCATACCCTGGGCATCCAGCATTAACCAGTGGCCAATTGACCAGGAGCTACCACTGGAGAACCATACGCCAGTGCCTAGCGCTCCACAAACCTAACTTCCACATACGATGCAAACATACCAATGTAACCCTTATGTATGACCCATCTCGCTTTTAATGTCATAAATGTGTCCTCATTTGTATGTACAGCGTGCCCCAAATAAACAGTTAGATTCGCATTGGTGTGTATTCGGCATCAGTTGGCCTGGGGAGCCTTGTGTGTGAAACCAACCAGGCTCTTCTAGGCTGCAAGCAGGAGCTAAATGGCCCCCAGCTCCCCTCAATTTCCAATCCTGACTTCTTGATAGACAGCACAGACTCTTCTATGCTACAAGCAGGAGCTAAATGGCCCCCAGCCCCCTCAATTTCCAGTCCTGACTTCTTCATAGACTGCAAGGAGAGTGCAGAGGACATTCCCTTGAACTGGCTCTTATCTAAGACCCAGGTACATGTAGTCTGTAACATGCTCACATTGTGTGCCATTAAAGAATGGTATGAATTGCTTGCTATTTTTGCTTGTATTATGTTCCCCTAGGGCCCAGGGGGTTCCAGTCTCTTTGTGGAGGTTAAGATTGTGGCTGCCTTCCTTTTTGGGTGCCAGTATGAGCAGGTCATCTGCACAAAGCTGGCATTTTATTGCGATGCCATTGAGTCTCAGAGCTGGGGCCTGGGATTCCCACAGCAATGCCGGGAGCTCATTGATAGAGATGAACAGGAGTGGGCTGAGGGTACACCTGTGTTCTGTCTCTGAGTGAGTGAGCCACTCCAGTAGAGTGATTGGCTCATTGATAGAGATGGAACAGGAGTGGGCTGAGGGTACACCTTTGTTCTCCGAGTGAGTGAGCCACTCCAGTAAGAGTGATTGGCTCATTGATAGAGATGGAAAAGGAGTGGGCACAGGATACACCTGTGTTCTGTCTCCGAGTGAGTGAGCCACTCCAGTATGGTGATTGGCTCATTGATAGAGATGGAACAGGAGTGTGCTGAGGGTACACCTTTGTTCTGTCTCCGAGTGAGTGAGCCACTCCAGTAGAGGGACTGGCTCATTGATAGAGATGGAACAGGAGTGTTCGGAGGGTACACCTTTGTTCTGTCCCTGAGTGAGTGAGCCACTCCATAGAGGGACTGGCTCATTGATAGCGATGGAACAGGAGTGGGCTGAGGGTACACCTGTGTTCTGTCTCTGAGTGAGCTACTCCAGTACAGTGATTGGCTCATTGATAGAGATGGAACAGGAGTGGGCTGACGGTACACCTGTGTTCTGACTCCGAGTGAGTGAGCCACCCCAGTAGAGTGATTGGCTCATTGATAGAGATGGAACAGGAGTGGGCTGAGGGTACACTTGTGTTCTGTCTCTGAGTGAGCTACTCCAGTCCAGTGATTGGCTCATTGATAGAGATGGAACAGGAGTGGGCTGAGGGTACACCTTTGTTCTGTCTCTGAGTGAGTGAGCCACTCCAGGGGAGTGATTGGCTCATTGATAGAGATGGAACAGGAGTGGGCTGAGGGTACACCTTTGTTCTCCGAGTGAGTGAGCCACTCCAGTATGGTGATTGGCTCATTGATAGAGATGGAACAGGAGTGTTCTGAGGGTACACCTTTGTTCTGTCTCCGAGTGAGTGAGCCACCCCAGTAGAGTGATTGGCTCATTGATAGAGATGGAACAGGAGTGGGCTGAGGGTATACCTTCGTTCTCTGAGTGAGCCACCCCAGTAGAGTGATTGGCTCATTGATAGAGATGGAAAAGGAGTGGGCTGAGGGTAAACCTGTGTTCTGTCTCCGAGTGAGTGAGCCACCCCTGTAGAGTGATTGGCTCATTGATAGAGATGGAACAGGAGTGGGCTGAGGGTACACCTTTGTTCTCTGAGTGAGCCACCCCAGTAGAGTGATTGGCTCATTGATAGAGATGGAAAAGGAGTGGGCTGAGGATACACCTGTGTTCTGATTCCGAGTGAGTGAGCCACTCCAGTACAGTGATTGGCTCATTGATAGAGATGGAACAGGAGTGGGCTGAGGGTACACCTGTGTTCTGTCTCCGAGTGAGTGAGCCACCCCAGTAGAGTGATTGGCTCATTGATAGAGATGGAACAGGAGTGGGCTGAGGGTACACCTGTGTTCTGTCTCCGAGTGAGTGAGCCACTCCAGGGGAGTGATTGGCTCATTGATAGAGATGGAACAGGAGTGGGCTGAGGGTACATCTTTGTTCTCTGAGTGAGCCACCCCAGTAGAGTGATTGGCTCATTGATAGAGATGGAAAAGGAGTGGGCTGAGGATACACCTGTGTTCTGACTCCGAGTGAGTGAGCCACCCCAGTAGAGTGATTGGCTCATTGATAGAGATGGAACAGGAGTGGGCTGAGGGTACACCTGTGTTCTGTCTCCGAGTGAGTGAGCCACCCCAGTAGAGTGATTGGCTCATTGATAGAGATGGAACAGGAGTGGGCTGAGGGTACACCTTTGTTCTCTGAGTGAGCCACCCCAGTAGAGTGATTGGCTCATTGATAGAGATGGAAAAGGAGTGGGCTGAGGATACACCTGTGTTCTGACTCCGAGTGAGTGAGCCACTCCAGTAGAGTGATTGGCTCATTGATAGAGATGGAACAGGAGTGGGCTGAGGGTATACCTTCGTTCTCTGAGTGAGCCACCCCAGTAGAGTGATTGGCTCATTGATAGAGATGGAAAAGGAGTGGGCTGAGGGTAAACCTGTGTTCTGTCTCCGAGTGAGTGAGCCACCCCAGTAGAGTGATTGGCTCATTGATAGAAATGGAACAGGAGTGGGCTGAGGGTACACCTTTGTTCTCTGAGTGAGCCACCCCAGTAGAGTGATTGGCTCATTGATAGAGATGGAAAAGGAGTGGGCTGAGGATACACCTGTGTTCTGACTCCGAGTGAGTGAGCCACTCCAGTAGAGTGATTGGCTCATTGATAGAGATGGAACATGAGTGGGCTGAGGGTACACCTGTGTTCTGTCTCTGAGTGAGCTACTCCAGTACAGTGATTGGCTCATTGATAGAGATGGAACAGGAGTGGGCTGAGGGTACACCTGTGTTCTGTCTCCGAGTGAGTGAGCCACCCCAGTAGAGTGATTGGCTCATTGATAGAGATGGAACAGGAGTGGGCTGAGGGTACACCTGTGTTCTGTCTCCGAGTGAGTGAGCCACCCCAGTAGAGTGATTGGCTCATTGATAGAGATGGAACAGGAGTGGGCTGAGGGTACACCTTTGTTCTCTGAGTGAGCCACCCCAGTAGAGTGATTGGCTCATTGATAGAGACGGAAAAGGAGTGGGCTGAGGATACACCTGTGTTCTGACTCCGAGTGAGTGAGCCACTCCAGTAGAGTGAATGGCTCATTGATAGAGATGGAACAGGAGTGGGCTGAGGATACACCTGTGTTCTGACTCCGAGTGAGTGAGCCACTCCAGTAGAGTGATTGGCTCATTGATAGAGATGGAACAGGAGTGGGCTGAGGGTACACCTTTGTTCTGTCTCTGAGTGAGTGAGCCACTCCAGGGGAGTGATTGGCTCATTGATAGAGCTGGAACGGGAATTGGCTGAAGATACACCTTGTAGTGATACACGAAATTGCAACCTTGCCAATCAGGGCTTTAGATGACAGCATTAGCCGCTGAAAGCCAATAGTGTATTCAAAGTATGTGCTAAAAATGCTGACAGTAGTCTGTTGTAGCACTTCCATTATGCAGTAGTGAGCTACAAGGAATATGCAGGCCTAGTATGAGATAGGTCAAATTAAACATTGTTGATAGACAGGCAGGGAGGGCCCCTAGCCATGTAGCTAATAGGTTTTTGGAGTGTTTGGAACATGATGGCACCTATATAGCGCTTAGATAGCCAGTCTTAAGCGCTATAAACACTAAGCTATGAGTGCATGCCTTTTAGAGCTTGCAGATGGGGTTAATACATCCCTGCTTCCCTTAGAATATTCAGCCTCACTAACGTTAGCCCTGGCCCCAAGCTAATCTTCCTTTTCTCTGGGAAGGTACTGATAAGACATTCCTCAGCCAGCGCAGATGGGAACAAGGGAGGGGGTAGGAGCGAGCAGGGAGCATCTCAGAGAGAGCTGGGTTTTTTCCATGAGCCAGTTGCACAGGGAAAGTTCTGGAACTGTGCGTCATGGTGACTGACAGCAAGAAGTTATAAAATATCCATGCACACATGGATCAGGGGGAGATCGCCTGTGGACTTGATTCGTGCAGAAACAGGTGCCCGGCATTGGCTCATACGGTGTCCTTCAGCATTGTCCTCTGAGCGGGGCTTGTTTACAGCTAGCTTATGAGGGCCCAAGGTCTCCCCAGTGCTGATTAAAGGGACGTAAGACTGTGTTTCTCTATGTTTCTCTATGTTTATCTAAGTTCCATGTTTCACTATATTTTGCATTGCTCTAAGTGTTATGCTTTCTAATATTCTGTAACTTGAATCCCAAATGTATATGAAATTCACTGCTTAGAATAAATATGCTAATAACACTTTGAGGGTGTCATTTGTCACTTGCATGAGATCACTGCTCAGCACAATAGAACCTGTATTTTGGGCTGAATTGGGTATTTTTGCTCTCAAAGGGCTGGCCCCGAGGAAGATTTTGCCCAATATCAAGACATTTGGTGGCAGCTTTGTGGGATTGTGAAGAGCAGTGCCATGCTGACATGACAAATGGTGTGAGAGAACACAGTGTAAAGTGGGGAGCAGGCTGTCGCATTTCCTTGATGGTCTCACTGCAGCTCTGAGACTTCAAAAGGCAGCAATGTTGTGTCGGCTTGCCGTGGCCGATAGCTTGTGTGGTTAAGACTCCCTTCATGGGATTGGTGCCAGGGAGTACAAGGCAATAAACGAGCGGGAAATGGCTTTGTTTAAAGCACTCCGATGAATGGTTAAGAAAGATGTATGCTCAATTAGAAAAGAATTTTATCATGTGGTTTCCCAAGTTTAAAGTTGTAATTTGGAATGCATAGTGAGACGGAGTTCTCATCTCTATTCTGTCATGAGGGCAGGAAAAAAAATAATAATTGCAGGGATTTGACATGCAAATTGTGAATAGTGATTTAACCATTGACTCAGCCCCAGTGTGCTAGCGAGTGGGGGCTGTAATGTTCGGAGGCGAAGGTTCGTCTTTTTTGATGTATGCTTTTGAAGGGTTGGCATTCCTGAATAATGAGGAAGGGGAATGAGCAATGCTTAGGAGAATGAGTAACATCTGTGCAGAGAGCCTAAAGAGTTTTTTTTCTTTCTTTTGGCAACTGTAAAATTCCATGTGCTAATGGTGGCAAATTCTGTTTAAAGGAAACACACTAAAATGGTTATATTGCATTTTAGGCTGTGCCATGCTTTTATTGGGTGAGAGACTCACTTAAAAGGAAAGTGAGTGAATGTTATTTGGATTTTCGATTTTTGTGTACTGATTTGAAATTGCAGAACCAGCTTGCAATGGTTGGGGGGAAAAACAATTTATATTTTTCTAAATTGCCCCTGGAGTATTTTTGACTGTCCCCATGCTATGCCATGGATTTGTGCTGTTGCCTCAAAAGTGATGTATGCTTTGAAAATAGTGACCTGTTGACTGTGATACATGGGGAAAAATGTTGTTGACACATTAAACAGCCCACAAGCAATAGAGTGTGGGTTGTTCTTGCAGAAAAAAAACGTGCAGGGAGCTGCACTAAATATGGCATTTTTATTTTTTAAATGCACTGAACTGAGTGGTTATAGTTTGGCAATGGTACAACAGAATGAAACATCTGTGTGTGATAAGATAGCACAAAGATTTAATGGGTTGTGAGTTCTCTTGAAAGATCGCACATTACAAGAAAAAAAAGACGCTTTGACATTTTGCAAAATTACATGGAGTAGAAAAATGACAAGAAAAGTGCCGCTTTTGAAAACAAGAGTCTTGCTGTGTGTGCAGAGCTTGTGCCTTGAAGCTGTCTTGGGCGAGGTGCGTGAAGGCAAACAAAAGCAGAAACAGTACAAGAAAGAGTTAATCTGGATGAATTGTCTGAAACGAGTGAAGCCGCCACAGTATAAGAGTTATAGGCAAAAGAGATAAGCTGCGTGCTAATGGCGCTGCCAGGTGCACACGAAAGATAAACATGCCTGCATTCCTGAGGAAGGGGGAGCAAAAACAGAGAGCTGTTCAAAAAGTAAAGAATTTGCCTAGTAAACTGTGGTACGGAGCAAAGGCTTCATGCAGGATGGCAGACGGGCACATCACATCTGAACATTTACCTATGCATCTGTGAATGGGCCAAGAAAAGACAGCTGCCCATTCCAACAGATATTACTGTGCAAACCGCATTCCCATGTGATGTGATGTGAAGTGAAGTAAAGCGCTATTGCTGTGCAAGCTGCATTCCAATGCTCCATGTGATGTGAACTGAAGTAAAGCGCTGTGCACTGGAGAAGAAACCTCTAGGCGCTTTGAGAAGAGAAAATACACATCTGGCAAACTGCAAGCTACATTGCCAGGGGATGGAGTAACTGACAAAGACATTATGGCCTTCCAGATGGAAGCAAAACTGACAAAAGTGCTTAGCCGTTTTGCAAGAGACAACATGCAGAACGGGGCTTTGAAGTAAAACATGAACACTGCACATTAGCCATGATCCAGAAGCCACACGGCTTAGTGCAAGAATGAATGATTTGTTGAAGCAACAAAAGAAACTGACTCAGACTATCGCACTCAAAGGAGTGGTTCAAAAACAGCAAACGCCCTTTGAAAAAAAAATGATGACAAGTGAAAAAAACCAGAGGCTTGAAAAGACACTGCTAAGAAAAGAAAGATAAATACTGAAAGACTTTACCTTTGAAAAATGGAGTGATGCCAGCAGGGCAACCTAAACCAAGATCATGGGACACTGGAAGCAAGTTGGCGCCTGGCATTGGTGATCGCTTTGGTGAAAAAGAAAAGCATTGTGCGACCTGGGTACTTACTATATGGCTTTGTAAAAGCACAGATCAGTCTGAGGTACCATTGACCAGCTATGATTGCATTGCACAAATGAGTTTGTGATTAGGCAGTTACACCCCGTATGGTTGAGTGTAAATAAGCCCCCAGAAACATGCAGAAAGGTGATAAATAATTGCAGTAGCAATGACAAAGTGTGTAGTTACCTGATGAGACTTTTTGAAGATGGGGGTGGTATTATGGGAAGGGGTGGATAACGCTGATATTGAAGTTTTGATGACATCCTAACATTTCTGTTTGTATTTTGCCTAGGCAAAGCACGACAAGACATTTCATAATATAGGAAGATAATGTGCAGTTTGTGGGTGACACTGATCAAAGAAGGGTCAGACGCATTCTCAGAGAAAGCGAGCCACTGCGAACTGAACTGGCACGGTGCAGACTTGGCTAATTATCAAGTATTTGATGCTACACATTTAAATGACATGTTTTGCCCTTTCTTGTTTAAAGGACTATGGACAATGAATTATGGACTGTAACATCAGGCACCACATACAGCTGTGTGACACAGCAATTGAATGCTAACACATTGAAAAATGGTTTTTAAATGCACTGTTGAGATGAATCTGAAAAAACCAAAATGGTTTTACTCTTCCAACTGAATGGCTTTAACCAGAGATGTTTTGTTTTTTGAAAAAAAAATATTCTACATTGCACGTAGGCAGGAGAATGATTTATGAACTGTTGGGGCAGCAGAATTATGCAAGCAGGAGCGTAATTTATTTTGAGATAAGATGGGTGCGCACATCAAAGTCACCTGTGCGTAGGTTAAGATTCTTAATTGAAGTAATGCTGCCAAGTGTATGAGCTATAATTTGAAATGGTAATCTTTGAAACACTGGATACTTTTACAGCCAGCTTAAGGCAGGTAAATGAAACCATGACTGACTTGATGTTTGATTTTATGACACAGAGTGTGACACGGTTTTTTGTTAAACCAACCAGTTTCATGTTTTTGTGGGGACAGCTGTCTCCAGCACACTAATGCAAAGAGTCACCTTTTGATTGTAAACATTTGGAATAATTCTTTGGAAAAGCGCTGCAAATGAGTATCCACATGGAATTGCTAGAGTACTGGCCTGGCACATTGTCAGGCATCTTTTGTCACTGAATGGATACCATTTGTTTAATTTGTCTAATGTGATGTTTTTCTGACCAAGAACTGCAGCGAGTGTTCTCGCCAAGATTTAATGAACTATAACTTGACTAAATGAATTTTTTCCATGGTGTGATGAAACAGCCACTGCCGGATAGTAGTATGGTGTTTGTGGCTAAAGTTAATATTGTATATGGTAGATATCCCACTTGAAGAAGGGTATTCTCCAAGTCACAGAAGGTAGACACTGTGAACCTGTTAGATTTTCCAGTAGTAAGACAACATGTAAATTGTAGACTGGTAATGCACACCTTCATTATTACAGTGCTACACTTAGACATAGATTTATCATGAGGCAATGTTTCCTTAGTACTACCAAGCTGCTACAAATGGAGTCCATTTCTATGGCCCATCACTAGAGTGCGCGTAGCTAGGGAGCTAGATTCATTAATTGCAGGAGCTTTATATGCTTGTGACATAGAAACTGTGCACAATAAGCTAGCCACTATGGGTTCTGATGCCAGCTCTGCTATAGAACTTCTGGCCTAGTGGGGCCCATTGATATGCCCAGCACTGCTACAAGTATTGACAGCCAATTGAAGATAACAGTATTTTAGACATGAAGACATTTTTGTCTGCCATAGGGCAGGTCAACAAGACTGCTAAATACACACAATGCATTGTATGGCAAACATTGTTAAATCAGCAGGTGTTGGCTTTTTACTGGGTGGGGGCGACCATCCTCCACACACTGGCACGCAGAGCTACAGTTACCAGCATACATATGGATTGAATTGCTTGCTTTTGATTGCATGAATAACACATGCCATGCTTTGATGTAAATTAGTAGAATTGTTTTTATTTAGACAACCTGGTGCCCATGGGTTCACCTTGTTCAAGAAATTAGATGGTTTCTGGTTGGGTTCCACCTACCTGGGGGAAGTGTCTAGTCACACAGCCCATAGTCACGCTTGAATGCCCTGGGATCAGGGGGAGGGTAGGCCCTTAGGGTGAAAGGCTGCCAGGTTTTAGAATTGGTAACCATACATAAATGCAATAGTGCATTGTAGATTAGACTACACTGGATTGCCTTGACATTTTAACTGCATGCTGCTTTTTAACTGACAATCAGTTATACAAAATTGATTTAGGTATTTTTGTGTAGGCCAGGTTTTGGCTAGAGTAAATGTCCATGTTCACTTGGCGTAGATATTTTTGTGTAGGCCAGGTTCTGGCAAGGGTATATGTCACTGTTCACTTTGTGTACATTTTTGTTTAGGTAGTGTTTTACCTTGCATGCCACGCTAACTAACCGCTAGAAGATGGTTTGCTTAAACCTCTTGCAAAGCCCCTAGGTCTTTATCACTGCACTAAATACTATGTTGATAGGTATTAGTCAGCATTTGTCGCACAAACGTTGAATAGGGGTGGAATGTAGTGATACACGAAATTGCAACCTTGCCAATCAGGGCTTTAGATGACAGCATTAGCCGCTGAAAGCCAATAGTGTATTCAAAGTATGTGCTAAAAATGCTGACAGTAGTCTGTTGTAGCACTTCCATTATGCAGTAGTGAGCTACAAGGAATATGCAGGCCTAGTATGAGATAGGTCAAATTAAACATTGTTGATAGACAGGCAGGGAGGGCCCCTAGCCATGTAGCTAATAGGTTTTTGGAGTGTTTGGAACATCATGGCACCTATATAGCGCTTAGATAGCCAGTCTTAAGCGCTATAAACACTAAGCTATGAGTGCATGCCTTTTAGAGCTTGCAGATGGGGTTAATACATCCCTGCTTCCCTTAGAATATTCAGCCTCACTAACGTTAGCCCTGGCCCCAAGCTAATCTTCCTTTTCTCTGGGAAGGTACTGATAAGACATTCCTCAGCCAGCGCAGATGGG